>NC_057807.1:239133907-239242929 GCF_018294505.1 Triticum aestivum
ACAAATTACTGCCGAGCAATTGATAGGAAAGCACAAAGTTATGACGATATCTAAGGCAATGATCATGAATATAGGCATCACGTTTGTATCAAGTAGACCGAAACGATTCTGCATCTACTACTATTAATCCACACATCGACTGCTATCCAGCATGCATCTAAAGTATTAAGTTCATAAAGAACAGAGTAATGCATTAAGAAAGATGACATGAAGTAGAGTAATTGACTCAAGCAACATGGTGAACACCCCATCTTGTTATCCTCGATGGCGACAATACAATACGTGTCGGTTCCCCTTCTGTCACTAGGATCGAGCACCGCATGATTGAACCCAAAGCTAATCACTTCTCCCATTGCAAGAAAAACCAATCTAGTTGGCCAAACCAAATCGATAGTTCGAAGAGAACTGCAAAGATATCAAATAATGCATATAAGAATTCAGAGGAGATTCAAATAATATTCATAGATAAGCTGATCATAAATCCACAATTCATAGGATCTCGGCAAACACACCGCAAAAGAGTATTACATCGAATTGATCTCCAAGAACATCATGGAGAACATGGTATTGAGAATCAAAGAGAGAGAAGAAGCCATCTAGCTACTAGCAATGGACCCGTAGGTTTGTGGTAAACTACTCACGCTTCATCGGAGAGGCAATGGTGTTGATATAGAAGCCCTCCATGATAGAATTCCCCTCCGGTAGGACGATGGAAAAGGCCCCTAGATGGGATCTCACGGGTAAATAAGGTTGCAGTGGTGGAAAAGTGGTTTGGTGGCTCCCCTGGAAGGTTTTGGTATATTTGAGAATATGTAGGCGGAATAAATAGGTCGGTGGAGTCACGAGGGGCCCACAAGGGTGGGGGCACGCCCTACCCCCTGGGCGCGTCTCCTGACCTTGTGGCCGCCTCGTGGCTTTCCTGACGTGCACTCCAAGCCCTCTGGATGTCTTCTGGTCCAGGAAAAATCATCGCAAAAGTTTCATTCCGTTTAGACTCCGCTTGGTATTCCTTTTTTGCGAAACTCTAAAACAAGGAAAAAAGCAGGAATTGGCACTTGGCTCTAGGTTAATAGGTTAGTCCCAAAAATCATATAAATGCATACAAAACATCCAAAACAGATAATATAATAGCATGGAACAATCAAAAACTGTAGATACGTTGGAGACGTATCAAGCATCCCCAAGCTTAGTTCCTGCTCGTCCTCAAGTAGGTAAATGATAAAAACAGAATTTTTGATGTGGAATGCTACCTAACATATTTATCCATGTAATTCTCTTTATTGGGCATGAATGTTCAAATCCGTATGATTCAAAACAAAAGTTTAATCTTGACATAAAAACAATAATATCTCAAGCATACTAACAAAATAATTATGTCTTCTCAAAATAACATGGTCAAAGAAAGCTTATCCCTACAAAATCATATAGCCTAGCTATGCTCCATCTTCATACTTTTGATGCTTTCAAACTTTTTCAATTTTCACACAATACATGAGCGTGAGCCATGGACATAGCACTATAGGTGGAATAGACGGTGGTTATGGAGAAGACAAAAAGAAGGAGATAGTCTCACATCAACTAGGCGTATCAACGGGCTATGGAGATGCCCATTAATAGATATCAATGTGAGTGAGTAGGGATTGCCATGCAACATATGCACTAGAGCTATAAGTTTATGAAAGCTCAAATGAAAACTAAGTGGGTGTGCATCCAACTCGCTTGCTCATGAAGACCTAGGGCAATTTTAGGAAGCCCACTCTATAATGAAAAATTCCCACTAGTATATGAAAGTGATATCATAGGAGACTCTCTAATATGAAGATCATGGTGCTACTTTGAAGCACAAGTGTGGTAAAAGGATAGTAGCATTGCCCCTTCTCTCTTTTCTCTCATTTTTATTGGGCCTTCTTTATTTTTTTGGCCTCTTTTTTTTAGTTCGGAGTCTCATCCCGACTTGTGGGGGAACCATAGTCTCCATCATCCTTTCCTCACATGAGAAAATGCTCTAATAATGAAGATCATCACACTTTTATTTACTTACAACTCAAAAATTACAACTCGATACTTAGAACAAAATATGACTCTATGTGAATGCCTCCGGCGGTGTGCCGGGATGTGCAATGAATCAAGAGTGACATATATAAAAAATGATGAACGGTGGCTTTGCCACAAATACGATGTCAACTACATGATCATGCAAAGCAATATGACAAGGATGAAGCGTGTCATAATAAACGGAATGGTGGAAAGTTGCATGGCAATATATCTCGGAATGGCTATGGAAATGCCATAATAGGTAGGTATGGTGGCTGTTTTGAGGAAGGTATATGGTGGGTTTATGGTACATGCGAAAGTTGTGCGGTACTAGAGAGGCTAGCAAGGGCGGAAAGGTGAGAGTGTGTATAATCCATGGACTCAACATTATTCATAAAGAACTCATATACTTATTGCAAAAATCTATTATTCATCAAAACAAAGTACTACGCGCATGCTCCTAGGGGGGTAGATTGGTAGGAAAAGACCATCACTCGTCCCCGACCGCCACTCATAAGGAAGATAATCAATAAATAAATCATGCTCCGACCTCATCACATAATGGTTCACCATACGTGCATGCTACTGGACTCACAAACCTTAACACAAGTATTTCTCAAATTCACAACTACTTACTAGCATGACTCTAATATCACCATCTTCATATCTCGAAACAATCATAAGGAATCAAACTTCTCATAGTATTCAATGCACTTTATATGAAAGTTTTTATTATATCCCTCTTGGATGCCTATCATATTAGGACTAATTTTATAACCAAAGCAAATTACCATGTTGTTTAAAGACTCTCAAAATAATATAGGTGAAGTACGAGAGTTCATTAATTTCTATAAAATAAAACTGTCGTCGTGCTCGAAAAAGATATAAGTGAATCACTAGAGCAAATTTCCTAACTCAAAAGATATAAGTGAAGCACATAGAGTATTCTAATAAATCACGCTTCAAGTGTGTCTCTCTCAAAAGGTGTGTACAACAAGGATGATTGTGGCAAACTAATAAAAGCAAAGACTCATATCATACAAGACGCTACAAGAAAAACATATATCATGTGGTGAATAAAAATATAGCCTCACGTAAAGTTACCGATAGACGAAGATGAAAGAGGGGATGCCTTCCCGGGGCATCCCCAAGCTTAGGCTCTTGGTATCCTTGAATATTACCTTGGGATGCCTTGGGCATCCCCAAGCTTAGTAACTTGCCACTCCTTATTCCATAGTCCATCAAACCCTTACCCAAAACTTGAAAACTTCACAACACAAAACTCAACAGAAAATCTTGTAAGCTCCGTTAAAATTAGAAAATAAATCATCACTTTTGGTACTGTTGTGAACTCATTCTTTATTTATATTGGTGTAATATCTACTGTATTCCAACTTTTCCATGGTTCATACCCCCCGATACTAGCCATAGATTCATCAAAATAAGCAAACAACACGCGAAAAACAGAATCTGTTAAAAACAGAACACTCTGCAGCAATCTGGATATTTAGAATACTTCTATAACTCCAAAAATTCTGAAAAATTAGGAAAACAGGGGCAGTTTGTATACCAATATACTGTAATAAATACAGGATTTTATCACACTCTCATGATTTTAAACAATTCTGGTACTGAGCACAAAAGTTTCTATTTTTTCAGCAAGATTGAATGAACTATTACCACAAGCTATCCCAAAGGTCTTACTTGGCACAAACACTAACTAAAACACAAAACCACATCTAACCAGAGGCTAGATGAATTATTCAAAGCAAAACAGAACCTAAAAGTAAAAACATAAAATAAAAGTGGGTTGCCTCCCAACAAGTGCTATTGTTTAACGCCCTTAGCTAGGCATAAAACACGATCAGATCTAAGTGTTATCATCTTTGGCATGCAATCCATAAGTGTCTCTGATAATAGATTCATAAGGAAATTTAATTTTCTTTCTTGGAAAGTGTTTCATGCCTTTCCTTAATGGAAATTGAAATCTAATGTTTCCTTCTTTCATATGAATAATTGCACCAATCGTTCTAAGGAAAGGTCTACCAAGAATAATAGGATATGTTGGATTGCAAACTATATCAAGAACAATGAAATCTACGGGCACATAATTCCTATTTGCAATAAGAACATCATTAATTCTTCCCATAGGTTTCTTAAAAGTGGAAACCGCAAGATGCAAATTTAAAGAACAGTCATCAAATTCACGGAAGCCTAACACATCACATAAAGTTTTTGGAATCGTGGAAACACTAGCACCCAAATCACACAAAGCATGGCATTCCTAATCTATAATCCTCTTCTTAATAGTAGGTTCCCACTCATCATAAATCTTCTAATTCAAGCTTTTCTTCAAAAGATTGCATCATAGCATCAACGATATATTTAGTAACAGCTTGATTTTGATTATAAGCATGAGGAGAATTCAACATGGATTGCAACAAGGAAATACAATCTATTAAAGAAATTATCATGATTAAAGGCGTGACGCCCCCGATTCAATCATACACTAATCATGCACGCAAATGTGTACGATCAAAATCAGGGACCCATGGGAAGATATCACAACACAACTCAAAAAGTAAAAATAAGTCATACAAGCATCATATTACAAGCCAAGGGCCTCGAGGGCTCGAATACAAGTGCTCGATCATAAACGAGTCAGCGGAAGCAACAATATATGGGTACAAACATAAGTTAAACAAGTTGCCATAAGATGGCTAGCACAAACTAGGATACAGATCGAAAGAGGCGTCGGCCTCCTACCTGGGATCCTCCTAGACTACTCCTGGTCGTTGTCAGCGGCCTGCACATAGTAGTAGGCACCTCCAATGTAGTAGGAGTCGTCATCGACGGTGGCGTATGGCTCCTGGGCTCCAACATCTAGTTGCAACATCCGGGAAGAAGAGGAAAAGGGGGAAAAGAGGGAGCAAAGCAACCGTGAGTACTCATCCAAAGTACTCGCAAGCAAGGATCTACATTACATATGCATGGGTATATGTGTAAAGGGGCAATAATGGTGGACTGAACTGCAGAATGCCAGAATAAGAGGGGGATAGCTAGTCCTATCAAAGACTACGCTTCTGGCAGCCTCCGTCTTGCAGCATGTAGAAGAGAGTAGATTGAAGTCCTCCAAGTAGCATCGCATAGCATAATCCTACCCGGCGATCCTCCCCTCGTCGCCCTGTGGGAAAGCGGCCACTGGGTTGTCTCTGGAACTTGTCTGGGTGTGTTTTATTAAGTATCCAATTCTACTTGTCATAAGGTCAAGGTGCAACTCTGGGTCGTCCTTTTACAGAGGGACACGGCTATTCGAATAGATGAACTTCCCTGCAGGGGTGCACCACATAACCCAACACGCTCGATCCCTCTGTCCGGACACACTTTCCTGGCTCATGCCCGGCCTCAGAAGATCAACACGTCGCAGCCCCACCTAGGCACAACAAAGAGGTTGGCACGCCAATCTAAATCCTATGCGCACAGGGGTCTGGGCCCATCGCCCATTGCACACCTGCATGTTGCGAGGGCGGATGGAAGCAGACCTAGCCTCCCTAATACAAGAGTAGGCGTTCTAGTCCAATCCGGCGCGCGCCGCTCAGTCGCTGATGTCAAGAAGGCTTCGGCTGATACCACGACGTCGAGTGCCCAAAACTGTTCCCGCGTAGTTGGTTAGTGCGTATAGGCCAGTGGCCGGACTCAGATCAAATACTGAGATCTCGTTAAGCGTGTTAATATGAAGTAACCGCAGACGCCGACCAGGGCCAGGCCCACCTCTCGCCTAGGTGGTCTCAACCTGCCCTATCGCTCCGCCTCAAACTAGCAGTCGGGGGGCCATCGGGAACCCAGGCCCACCTCTACCGGGGTGGAGCCACCTGTCCTTCCAGCCCCCATATCAGAATCACTTGCGGGTACTCAACGAGCCGACCCGACTTTAGTCACCATCTATATAGTATATTTATGTATAGTATACCCATGATCACCTCCCGAGTGATCACGGCCGATAGTATAGCATGACAGACTGACAAGAATGTAGGGCCACTAATGGTAAACTAGCATCCTATACTAAGCATTTAGGATTGCGGGTAAGGTATCAACAGATGTAGCAACAATGACAGGCTATGCAACTGAATAGGATTAATCGAAACAGTAACATGCTACACTACTCTAATGCAAGCAGTATAGGGAAGAATAGGCGATATCTGGTGAACAAGGGGGGCTTGCCTGGTTGCTCTGGCAAGAAGGAGGGGTCGTCAACTCCGTAGTCGAACTGGGCAGCAGCAGCGTCGGTCTCGTAGTCTACCAGAGAGAAGAGGGGGAAGAAACAGTAAATACAATGCAAACATAAGAATGACAATGCATGACATGACAATGAGCGGTGTTAGGTGTGCCCTAACGCGGTAGTAGGTGATACCGGCGAAAGGGGGAAACATTCGGGAAGGTATCCCCGGTGTTTCGCGTTTTTGGACAGGTGATCCGAAGGGGGAAAGTTGTGTGTTCTCTATGCTAGGGATGTGTGGCAGACGAACGGCTGTGTGTTCGGATTCGTCTCGTCGTTCTGAGCAACTTTCATGTACAAAGTTTTTCCATCTGAGCTACGGTTTATTTTATATTATTTTCTAAAGTTTTAAATTATTTTCTAGAATTAACAGATTATTTCAAATCGAAATTGCTTTTATGACGTCAGCAGTCAACTGTGGACTTTGACTAGTCAACACACCACTAGGTCCCACATGTCGTAGGCTGTCTAATCAACTAACATGTTAAGTAGATTGGTTAGTAGATTAATTAGGTTTAATTAGTTTTGTTAACAGAACTAATTATATTAATTAATTAACTAATTAATTAGTTAATAATTTATCTATTTTTAATTCATTTTTTTAATAAAAATGTTCTGGGGCTGGGCCCCGGCTGTCATTGGGCCAGAGCCTTCGTGGTTCGGGCTAACGGGCGCCTGGAGCGGGCGCTGGGCACCGCCCAGGTTGACAGGGGGGAAACAGTGGTGGGCGCCGGCGGCCACCGCGGCAAGCGGTAGCAGCAGCGCAGGGGGCTGGGGGCTGCGTGCCGATGCGGCGCAGCAGCAGGACCGCCGCGAGATGGAAAAGGGGCGGCGGTTCAGGGAGCCGACGGGCGGCCAATGGGGTGCGTGAGGCAGACGAGGCCGTGGGTACCCGATGGGCGCGAGCACCGGGCGCAGCGGGGTGCCGGAGTTGGCCGCGGGCGCGGTGGTCCGGGGCCGGTAGGTGCACGAGGAGGCGTGGCGTAGGCGAGGCAACGGCGACACGAGCGGTGGCCAGCGAGCAGCCCCAGCAGGGTGAAGCGGGGGATGCTCGGCCGTTCGTGGTCGTGGACGGGGGCACGGGACGGTGTGCGTACAGCGCGGCCACGAAAGGGGAGGTCAGGGGCGGAGCGGCTCATGCTAGCACGCGAGGACGAATGGGAGGCAGCGCCAGACAGAGAGGGAAGAGACGGGAGGCAGGCCTCACGTTCGAGTAGAGACCAGGGGGCGGCGAGGCTCGAGGGAGCCATTGTGGAGGAGGACGGGGACGACCGATGGAGACGGGGAGGAGATCCGGCGAGGGAGCGCTCCGACGAGGTCCAGACGGGGAGGCAGTGAGGTCGGGGCGGCATGGCTTGATGCGGGCCATCGACGACGAGGTCGAGGATGGAGCTGCAAGGTCCGGCGACGGGGAGGGCGGCAACGAACGGCGAGGTTAAGGCGGGGCACCAATGCAGGCGAGGGGATCAGGCGCGGGGAGCTCCTCTCCCTGGCACAATGCATGCGTGCGCGTGTGTGTTGTGTGGTGGCGGCGGATGAGGGAGACGAGGGGATCGTGGGGGAGTGGGGTGATTTAGGGTTTGGGGTCGGGGGGAGTTCCCTTTTAGGCCAGAGAGAGTGGGGTGGGCCCTGGGCTGGCCTAGCGGCCCAGAAGCCGGGGGGTCCTGCTCTTTATTTTTGTTCTCTGTTTTGTTCTTTTCTTTTTAGTTATTATTCTTTTCTATTTTTTTGTTCCCTCTTAGTTTCTGTTTTATAAAGATTATCACTAGTACCTAAACTTGCATTTATAATTATACTACTGCCACAGTAATTATTAACCGAAAACAAAATAGTTTAATATTTAATATAATCCTATACGTATTTATTTAAAAGTTTTAACTACTATTTTAATTACCTAAGTGCATTTAAACCTTTTATAACAATGTGGTTTCTCCACCATTATTACTTATGCATTATTTGGCTCACTCCGAACATTTTAGTTTTAATATTTGAAAACTTTTATTGTTTGCGAGATTTTGAACTTGGATTCCAATCGATTTTGAATTAGCACAAGATTAGCAACTGTAACTGTGGTGATGTGGCATCATTAACGTGGGATTACTGTAGCTAATTATCCGGGCGTCACAATTCTCCTCCACTACAAGAAATCTCATCCCGAGATTTTAAGAGGTGGGGTAAGGGGAAAGGGATTTGGTTCCGAAATTCTAACGAGTTTTCTCGATCTTGGTTGCTCTTCTCGAAGCGGTTGATCCACTACGTTGATGTCTTCATTTCTCTGCTTCAGGTCATCATGATGAAGTAGGCATCCTTTCTTCGGGATCTTCATCGTACTTATGAATACGTAACAGGGCAGATCGGCAATGACAAAAAACTATAAGGGTAATAATCTGGGATTGACCCATGAATGAGCATATGAGTACCTCTCGAGTTGAACAAATGAAACACCTCAAGAGTAAAGTTTGAAGGTACAATAAGAAGTTTCAAGTAGTCAGGCAATAATTCAATGCCTAGTCAGAAGGTGAAAGGGTTTCAAAGCAACGGAATAATTATTGTGTCCAATGCTAGAATTGATGGTCTCATCGAAAGGTGGCTCATGAATTACGAGTCCACGCAGGAGGAATAATTTTGTGGACATGGGGTGTACAGGATAGTCATGTTTCAATCCTGTGGAACTGTGGGTTATGGGCCCACCATGTGGGTTAAAAGTAGGAAGGACGGTGACGTCTTGCACGATCATGTAAGTAAGGCATGTCAGAGGGTAGCCTGTCAGTTATGTTGGCAACAACGTCGGTACCAAGGGCGAGGGACGAAGAGAACCCTTTTCCTGCTCATTAAACGAGGCGGACCATTAGGCAAAGTTCCCATCCATCGGTGGATACCGGAATGTCATCAACAATAGTAACAGGTTCTTATTGATAGAGTTGTACACCGAGGTGCTTACAAAATCAGTGACTTATTACTGCTTAGATCATATAAACCTCAAGAAGGTTAAACAAAACAATGGAAAGGAAAATGTGATGTCAGATTAAACAAAACAATGGAAATGAAAAATGTGTTTAAACACATAATTCAGGGGTATATCCTTCCCAAGGACAAGCAGAGCATGATATGCATGACAGGATATAATATAGAAAACCCTTTAGGTAAGGGAGAGAATTTTCATGACATTACCCATACAACGGTGTTTGGATAATTGAGCAAGAAACATTTAGCATTGGGCTTCAAATGTTCTTGTTGAAATCCGGAGTACCACAAACATGCTTAGAGATAGCATTGGCATGGTCTTCAAGCAAAGATCAGACTTTGGATACACAAAGGATCCATCAGGAACAACTTATAAAATAAGTCTTACAATTTCCTCATGGAAGAATGGTTAACCTTGCAAAAAAGGAAACTATAACAATAGTTCCTCCAGTCAGGTGTGCTAGGCATGACATCGCCTTGTTATAACTCTTGGTAATATGTTCCAACTATCATATCTGACCGAGATTCAGATCTGATTGTTGTCAGGATACCTCAGACTCAGGATGCCCAAGAAGAAGGTGCAACACAAATTGTAGAGATGACATTGTAAGATTCTCAGGGAAATGAACTATGGAAGCGAGTTCCAAAACAAGAGTTCATTAGTAAACCAACGAGAGGATGAGGAGGTGGCTGATGGAATCAGCGACAATTCATCGAGGTTTCCAAAAATATGGATTTCCACAACCATGTGAACAAGGAGATAACATTAGTCAAATCAAATGATATAATGAGGTGCACCCGGAAATCTAGACTAGGTAGTACGATCAATGTTCGAAAGATGGTTCAATAAGCAATAGACTTAGAATGAAACTATCAACCAATAACTTCATAGCAATAGGGTTGCTAGGAGTTTAGGATTTACACATCACAGAACATTTGTTGGTATTCCGGTTAGAAACAACACGGGGACCAAGATATGAATGTAGATGGCGAGAAGTATCACTATACCAAGAATTCTTAAGAGGTGGATCAATCCTCACAACATTCTTGATACAGAAGACAATAATACTACAAGGTAGAACATAACCTAAGCCAGATAGCAAGAAAATCAAGGTACAACACAAAACATGAACAAGTTTGCGTTGGGGAAGGCAAGAATGTTGTCGATGATAACACAATTAATTGAGGGGTAAGGATGGTATTACTCATCACTGATTCAGTTGATATCCTATAAGAGCTTAGAATGTTGATGATGATCACAACAAAATTGTTGAGAGATTTCATGAAGATGTAATCGATCGGTGATGACATCAAGTCAAAGGAATGATGACGCGAAAGGTTATTGGAACCACGAGTACGACGCAAACTCAAAATCAAGCTTGCTATTCCAGGCGAAATGGTATGGCGAGGAAGATTGGTGTACGCTTAGCTCATCATCAAAACTTGTGCTCCGAGAAGGACCAGGTAGCACAGTTTAAATTAACACGATAATGATGTAGTCGATCAGGCTCGGAATGATGTGATGGAGTATTAAACTTCTCAACAACAAACTACTAGAAGTACTGAATCACAATGTTGATTTGATTCACAAATCGGTGTTCTCGGTTGACAACAACTCAGAACCCGTGGAGTGACCATGACGGGGAAAGTTACTACTTCATCAGAAATTCATCAGATACCAGGGGGTAATACTCGAAGGTAGATCAAAATACAGGTCGGGCAGACGTAATGATCTGCAGAAGGCAAGCACTTTTAACTTGTCCGAGAATGGGATCAAAGAAGAACAATCACGGTCGAAACCATGATTGTAAAGGACAAAATCATAGACACAAGATCAAATTAAGTGAATAATTATTGTTACGAGAAGCTATCATGATAAGCTCAACATCGTTTCCATGGGCATGAACACAAAGTTCAAGGTCGACTCCCACTTCTCCAATTTATAACCTTTCAATCACTCCTCGCCTTCGACAAAGTTGTAGTTTTGAAATTTATCTGGCGTAACACCAGTAGAGTATCACCCATAGAAGTTCACTGGTTCATATAGATTAGGGAAGGCATTGGGTCAACCCATCGGGGCATCTTAGGAACATATACCACAAGCTTCGAGAGTAATTATCACCAGCTCAAAAACAGAGCATTTTTGACAAAGCAGAGGATACAATTTACCAAAGGCATTATATACCCATGGAAAGGCCTACAAGGTTATTGAATATGAAGGACAATGTCAGATAATAATCCAACATGGGGTCTTGTGGTCTACAACGGAACTGATGCGAGCATCAGTACTCAACCAGAGGAAGAAATAATGCAAGGAGATCAAACTATAGAAACAACTGACTAACTCAAAGCTCAAATGCAAAAGAATTATGATTTCCGATCAAGGTAATAGAAGCAAATGCTCTGATTAAGGATGGATAAGTTGCATAGGCTTAGGGGTAGAATCAATGGCAATCCGATTGGTCGAGAACCAGCTCATGTTTTAAAATGATGTCTGAGCCAGAAGGATAAATCCTAAGGATTGCGAGCGACTCAAAATTATAGTGACAAAGGATGCCTATAAGATTACGAAACTTATGGGATTAACCATATTGTAAGCAAGCAAGAATTTCAAGAGCAATGGGCTGCTGAGGATTTTCGGAAGATCGAACAGTTTTTTGAGGACTTCTGTGAAACACATGGACAACTAGGGATGAGCGGATACCTGGCAAGTGCTAGGAATTATCTGTAGGGGTATTTATGTAGCAAGGAACTGCAAGGCGGTAGGCACAAAGTATTCTCGAAACAATAGAGAGAATTTGAGGTATCTTGTAATAACAAGATCAATGGGGAATGATTGTATGAATGGCAAGTGTACGTGGTTATCCATAGGGGTTTATTGATGGAAGTGATTTGCAAAAGCGATGGCACATAGTCTCGAGAGCACAACATAGCGTATCTTCGGAATCTTCTGGTGCATGAAGCGATCATCTGTATCGAGTGGCTCTCCGGGAGGAAGTAGTTACGAGAACCTAGAGTTAGAGTTAGTAAAACCATTTAACTGGAATAGAAGAGAGATAAGAGTCCCAGAGTATAGACGAGGAGTAAAAGGTCCTAGTACCATCCAATGGTGACGTGGGCCCGTAAGACACACAACCATATTATTAAAAGTTTTTGCAATGTCTAGACTCGACTTTGGCCAAGGAGTGTGGAAGGGGGATTCCTACATGAAGTCGGCTCTGATACCAACTTGTGACACCCCCGATTCAATCGTACACTAATCATGCACGCAAATGTGTACGATCAAAATCAAGGACTCATAGGAAGATATCACAACACAACTCTAAAAGTAAAAATAAGTCATACAAGCATCATATTACAAGCCAGGGGCCTCGAGGGCTCGAATACAAGTGCTCGATCATAAACGAGTCAGCGGAAGCAACAATATCTGAGTACAGACATAAGTTAAACAAGTTGCCATAAGATGGCTAGCACAAACTAGGATACAGATCGAAAGAGGTGCAGGCCTCCTGCCTGGGATCCTCCTAAACTACTCCTGGACGTTGTCAGTGGCCTGCACATAGTAGTAGGCACCTCCAGTGTAGTAGGAGTCGTCATCGACGGTGGCGTCTGGCTCCTGGGCTCCAACATCTGGTTGCGACGTCCAAGAAGAAGAGGAAAACGGGGAAAAGAGGGAGCAAAGCAACCGTGAGTACTCACCCGAAGTACTCGCAAGCAAGGATCTACACTACATATGCATGGGTATATGTGTAAAGAGGCAATATTGGTGGACTGAACTGCCGAATGCCAGAATAAGAGGGGGATAGCTAGTCCTATCAAAGACTACGCTTCTGGTAGCCTTCGTCTTGCAGCATGTAGAAGAGAGTAGATTAAAGTCCTCCAAGTAGCACCGCATAGCATAATCCTACCCGGCGATCCTCCCCTCGTCGCCCTGTGGGAAAGCGATCACCGGGTTGTCTCTGGAACTTGTCTGGGTGTGTTTTATTAAGTATCCAATTCTAGTTGTCATAAGGTCAAGGTACAACTCCGGGTCGTCCTTTTACCGAGGGACACGGCTATTCGATATATAAACTTCCCTGCAGGGGTGCACCACATAACCCAACACGCTCGATCCCTCTGGCCGGACACACTTTCCTGGGTCATGCTCGGCCTCGGAAGATCAACACGTCGCAGCCCCACCTAGGTACAACAGAGAGGTCAGCACGCCGGTCTAAATCCTATGCACACAGGGGTCTGGGCCCATCGCCCATTGCACACCTGCACGTTGCGAGGGCGGCCAGAAGCAGACCTAGCCTCCTTAATACAAAAGCAGGTGTTCCAATCCAATCCGGCGCGCGCCGCTCAATCGCTAACGTCAAGAAGGCTTCGGCTGATACCACGACGTCGAGTGCCCAAAACTGTTCCCGCGTAGTTGGTTAGTGCGTATAGGCCAGTGGCCAGACTTAGATCAAATACCAAGATCTCGTTAAGCGTGTTAATATGAAGGAACCGCGGACGCCGACCAGGGCCAGGCCCACCTCTCGCCTAGGTCGTCTTAACCTGCCCTGTCGCTCCGCCTCAAAGTAACAGTCGGGGGCCGTCAGGAACCCAGGCCCACCTCTACCGGGATGGAGCCACCTGTCCTTCCAGCCCCCACATCAGAATCACTTGCGGGTACTCAATGAGCTGGCCCGACTTTAGTCACCATCTGTATAGTATATGTATGTATAGTATATACCCGTGATCACCTCCCGAGTGATCACAGCCCGATAGTATAGCATGGCAGACTGACAAGAATGTAGGGCCACTAATGGTAAACTAGCATCCTATACTAAGCATTTAGGATTGCAGGTAAGGTATCAACAGATGTAGCAACAATGACAGGCTATGCAATAGAATAGGATTAATCGAAATAGTAATATGCTACACTACTCTAATGCAAGCAGTAGAGGGAATAATAGGCGATATCTGGTGATCAAGGGGGGGCTTGCCTGGTTGCTCTGGCAAGAAGGAGGGGTCGTCAACTCCGTAGTCGAACTGGGCAGCAGCAGCGTCGGTCTCGTAGTCTACCGGAGAGAAGAGGGGGGAGAAACAGTAAATACAATGCAAACATAAGCATGACGATGCATGACATGACAATGAGCAGTGTTAGATATGCCCTAATGCGGTAGTAGGTGATACCGGAGAAAGCGGGAAACATCCGGGAAAGTATACCCGGTGTTTCGCGTTTTCAGACAGGTGATCTGGAGGAGGAAAGTTGTGTGTTCTCTATGCTAGGTATGTGTGGCGGACAAACGGGCTTTGTATTCGGATTCGTCTCGTTGTTCTAAGCAACTTTCATGTACAAAGTTTTTCCATCCGAGCTACGGTTTATTTTATATTATTTTCTAAAGTTTTAAATCATTTTCTAGAATTAACAGATTATTTCAAATGAAAATTGCTTTTATGACATCCTCATGATGTCAGCAGTCAACTGTGGACTTTGACTAGTCAACAGACCACTAGGTCCCTCATGTCATAGGCTGTCTAATTAACTAACAGGTTAAGTAGACTGGTTAGTAGATTAATTTGGTTTATTTAGTTTAGTTAACAATATTAATTAAATTAATTAATTAACTAATTAATTAGTTAATAATTTATTCATTTTTTATTCATTTTTTAATAAAAATGTTCTGGGGCTGGGCCCCGGCTGTCATTGGGCCAGTGCCTTAGTGGTTCGGGCTAACGGGCGCCTGGAGCGGGCGTTGGGTACCCGCCCCGATCGACAGGGGGGAAACGGCGATGGGCTCCATCGGCCATCGTGACGAGCGACAACAGCAGTGCAGCGGGCCGGGGCTGCGCCCCAATGCGGTGCAGCAGTAGGACCACCGCGAGATGGAAAAGGGGCGGTGGTTCAGGGTTCCGACGAGCGGCCAGTGGGGTGCGTGAGGCGGACGAGGCCGTGGGTGCCCGGTGGGTGCGAGCGCCAGGCGAAGTGGGGTGCCGGAGTTGGCCATGGGCGCGGTGGTTCGGGGTCGGCAGCTGCACGGGGAGGCGTGGTGTAGGCAAGGCAACAGCGACACGAGCGGTGGTCGGCGAGCAGCCCAAGTGGGGCGAAGCGGGGGATGCTCGGCCGTTCGAGGCCGTGGATGGGGGCGCGGCGTGCGTACAACGTGGCCACGAAGGGGGATGTCAGTGGCGGAGCAGCTCGTGCTAGCACGCGAGGACGAACGGGAGGCGGCGCCGGACAGAGAGGGAAGAGAGGGGAGGCGGGCCTCACATTCGAGTATAGACCAGGGGGCGGCGAGGCTCGAGGGAGCCATTGTGGAGGAGGACGGGGACGACCGACGGAGACGGGGAGGAGATCCGGCGAGGGAGCGCTCCGACGAGGTCTAGGCGGGGTGGCGGTGAGGTCGGGGCGGCATGGCTTGGTGCGGGCCATCGGGGACGAGGTCGAGGACGGAGCTGCGAGGTCCGGCGACGGGGAGGGCGGCGACAAACGGCGAGGTTAAGGCGGGGCACTGATGCAGGCAAGGGGATCGGGCGCGGGGAGCTCCTCTCCCCAGCACAATGTGTGCGTGTGTGTGTGTGTGTTGTGTGGTGGCGGCGGGTGAGGGAGACGAGGGGATCGTGGGGGTGTGGGGGTGATTTAGGGTTTGGGGTCAAGGGAGTGGCCTTTTAGGCCAGAGAGAGTGGGGTGGGCCATGGGCTGGCCTGGCGGCCCAGAGGCCGGGGGGTCCTACTCTTTATTTTTGTTCTCTGTTTTGCTCTTTTCTTTTTAGTTATTATTATTTTATATTTTTTTGTTTCCTCTTAGTTTCTGTTTTATAAAAATTATCACTAGTACCTAAACATGCATTTATAATTATACTACTGCCACAGTAATTATTAACCCAAAACAAAATAGTTTAATATTTAATATAATCCTATATGTATTTATTTAAAAGTTTTAACTACTGTTTTAATTACCTACGTGCATTTAAACCTTTTATAACAATGTGGTTTCTCCACCATTACTACTTATGCATTATTTTGCTCACTCCGAACATTTTAGTTCTAATATTTGAAAACTTTTATTGTTTGCGAGATTTTGAACTTGGATTCGAATCGATTTCGATCTAGCGCAAGATTAGCAACTGTAACTGTGGTGATGTGGCATCATTAACGTGGGATTACTGTAGCTAACTATCCGGGTGTCACAAAAGTCCTTGAAATCCAAAAGAGTGGGTTCATTACTACTTAAAGTTTTGACCTCTCCAATCCCACTTTCATCAATTTTTGCATCAAGATCTAAAAACTCTGAATCATTGGGATGCCTTCTAACTAAAGTTGACTCATCTCCAGTCCCATCTTTATCAAGATTAACATTTTAAAACAAAGATTCAATAGGAGTCACATCAATCACTTTAAGATCTTCATCATTATTTTCACAGAAACTAGAAGAACACGCTTTTATAAACCAATCTTTTTAGCATGCATCTTAGCGGTTCTTCCTTTGCACTCATCAATGGAAATTATCATGGCCTTGAGAGAATCATTGATATCATGCTTAGGGGTATTGGATCTAAGTTTCAAAGAATCAACATCAAGAGAAATTATATCCACGTTCCTAGCCAAATCATCAATCTTAAGCAATTTTTCTTCAATCAAAGCATTGAAATTATTTTGCGAGCTTATAAATTCTTTAACACTATTCTCAAAATCAAAGGGCATCTTATTATAATTTCCATAAGAATTGTTGTAGGAATTACCATAATTATTAGAGGAATCACTAGGGAACAGCCTAGGATTAAAATTACCTCTATAAGCATTATAATCAAAATTGTTCCTACCAAAAAAAATCACATCCATGGATTCATTATTATTTTCAATCAATGTAGACAAATTCATATCATTAGGATCAATAGGAGCACTCTTTCTGGCAAATAATTTCATAAGCTCATTGATCTTTCCACTCAAAACATTAATTTCTTCAATTGCATGCATTTTTTTACTAGTGGAAGATCTTTCAGTATGCCATTGAGAATAATTAACCATAATATTATCTAGGAGTTTAGTAGCTTCTCCTAAAGTAATTTCCATAAAAGTGCCTCCCGTGGCCGAATCTAAAAGATTTTTAGAAGCAAAATTTTCAATCCGACATAAGAAATTTGTATAATCATCCACAAATTCAAACCATGAGTAGGGAAATTTTGTATCATCAATTTCATCCTCTCCCAAGATTGTGCAACATGTTCATGATCAAGTTGCTTAAAATTCATAATATCGTTCCTAAGGGAGATGATCTTAGCGGGAGGAAAATACATGGAAATAAAAGCATCTTTACACTTATTCCATGAATCAATACTATTTTTGGGAAAAGATGGAAACCAAGTTTTAGCACGGTCTCGAAGCAAGAATGGAAATAGCTTCAATTTAACAATATCATTATCCACATCTTTTTTATTTTGCATATCACACAAATCAACAAAATTATTAAGATGGGAAGTGGCATCTTCATTGGGAAGGCCAAAAAATTGATCTTTCATAACAAAATTTAGCAAAGCGGTATTAATTTCACAAGATTCCGCGTCAGTAGTGGGAGCAATCAGAGTACTAATAAAATCATTATTATTGGTGTTGGAAAAGTCAAACAATTTAGTATTATCTTGAGCCATCATGACAAAGCAAGCAATCCAACACACAAGCACACAAAAAGCGAACGAAGAAGACGAACGGAAGAGGGGTGAAGAAAAGGCAAATCTTTTCGAAAATCGTTTTAGAAGTGGGGGAGAGGAAAACGTGAGGCGAATGGCAAATAATATAATGCGAGATATGAGAGTTTATGATGGGTACTTGGTATGTCTAGGCTTGCCGTAGATCTCCCCGGCAACGGCGCCAGAAATTCTTCCTGCTACCTCTTGAGCTTGCGTTGGTTTTTCTTTTGAAGAGGAAAGGGTGATGCAGCAAAGTAGACTAAGTATTTCCCTAAGCTTTTGAGAACCAATGTATCAATCTAGTAGGAGACAACGCTCAAATCACCAAATACCTGCACAAACAAACACCAACTTGCACCCAACGCGACAAAGGGGTTGTCAATCCCTTCAAGGTTATTTGCCAAGTGAGATCTGATAGAGATGGATAAACGGTAAAGTAATATTTTTTGGTTTTTTTTGGTTTATGGAACGGAAAGTAAAAGATTGCAAAGAAAGTAAATAGGAAACTAAAATTGTAGATCGGAAACTTGTATGATGGAAAATAGACCCGGGGGCCATAAGTCTCACTAGAGGCTTCTCTCAAGATAGAAATATTATGGTGGGTGAACAAATTACTGCCGAGAAATTGATAGAAAAGTTGTCCACACATCCACCGCTATCCAGCATGCATCTAGAGTATTAAGTTCATAAAGAACAGAGTAATGCATTAACAAAGATGACATGATGTAGAGGAATTTACTCAAGCAATATGATGAAAACCCCATCTTGTTATCCTCGATGGCAACAATACAATACATGTCGGTTCCCCTTCTGTCACTAGGATCGAGCACCGCAAGGTTGAACCCAAAGGTAAGCACTTCTCCCATTGCAAGAAAAATCAATCTAGTTGGCAAAACCAAATCGATAGTTCGAAGAGACTTGCAAAGATATCAAATCATGCATATAAGAATTCAGAGGAGATTCAAATAATATTCATAGATAAGCTGATCAAAAATCCACAATTCATCAGATCTCAGCAAACACACCGTAAAAGAGTATTACATAGAATAGATCTCCAAGAACATCAAGGAGAACATGGTATTGAGAATCAAAGAGAGAGAAGAAGCCATCTAGCTACTAGCTATGGACCCGTAGGTCTGTGGTAAACTACTCACGCTTCATCGGAGAGGCAATGGTGTTAATGTAGAAGCCCTCCGTGATCGAATCCCCCTCCGGCAGGACGCCAGAAAAGTCCCCTAGATGGGATCTCACGGGTATAGAAGGTTGTGGTGGTGGAAAAATGTTTTCGTGGCTCCCCTGGAAGGTTTGGGATATTTGAGAATATATAGGCGGAAAAAATAGGTTGGTGGAGTCACGAGGGGCCCACAAGGGTGGTGGCACGCCCTACCCCGCTGGGCGTGCCTCCCAACCTTATGGTCGCCTCGTGGCTTTCCTGACGTGCGCTCCAAGCCCTCTGGATGTCTTCTGG
Source organism: Triticum aestivum (assembly GCF_018294505.1). Lineage (NCBI taxonomy): Eukaryota > Viridiplantae > Streptophyta > Magnoliopsida > Poales > Poaceae > Triticum > Triticum aestivum. The sequence goes on from NC_057807.1 coordinate 239,153,304, forward strand.
TCCAAGAAAATCATCGTGAAATTTTCATTCCGTTTGGACTCTGTTTGGTATTCCTTTTTTGCGAAACTCTAAAACAAGGGGAAAACAGGAACTGGCACTGGCCTCTAGGTTAATAGGTTAGTCCCAAAAAATCATATAAAATAGCATATACATGCATATAAAACATCCAAAAGAGATAATATAATAGCATGGAACAATAAAAAATTATAGATATGTTGGAGACGTATCAATTGAGAAGCGTTGCATGGAAAACAAAATTTTTCTACACACAAGCAATGATCTATCCATGGAGATGCATAGCAATGAGGGCACGAGTGTGTCTACATACCCTCATAGACCGTAAGCGGAAGCATTTCTTAACGCGGTTGATGTAGTCGAACTTCTTTGCGCTTCAACCAATCAAGTACCGAACGTACGACAACTTCGTGTTCTGCACACGTTCAGCTCGGTAACGTTCCTCGCCTTCTTGATCCAAAAAGACGTTGAGGTAGTAGATAAGTTCCGTTAGCACGACGGCATGGTGATGGTGATGGTGAAGTGATCCTCGTTGGGCTTTTCCTAAGCACTACGAAAATATGACCGGGGGTGTAAACGGTGGAGGGGGCGCCACACACGGCGAAACAATTGTCTGGTGTGTGCTAGGCACCCCCCTCCTCATATATGTAGGTGGGAGGGAGAAGGGAGAGGCCAAGAGGCACCCCAAGTAGGTTCGAATCCTACTTGGGCTCCTGCCCTTGGCCACGCCCTCCCCTGCCATATTTGTCGGAGGGGGGAGGAAAGAGGGGGGGAGAGGAAAGGAAGTGGGAATCCTAATCCAGACTTACCTTTCCCTTCTCCCCTTTCCTTCTCCTCCTTAGGCCGTCCCTTATGGGGGGCGCACCAGCCCCTTGTGGCTAGTGCATTTCCGCTCTTGGCCCATAAGGCCCATACCTTTTGTCGGGGGTGTCCGGAACCCCTTTGGGTGACCCAATAAGTACCTGGTACCCCCCGAAACACTTCCGGTGTCTGAATACCGTCGTCCTATATATCAATCTTTACCTCTTGACCATTTTGAGACTCCTTGTCATGTCTGTGATCTCATCTGGGACCCCGAACAACATTCGGTCACCAAATCACATAACTCATATAATATTATATCGTCAACGAGTGTTAAGCGTGCGGACCCTACGGGTTCGAGAACTATGTAGACATGACCGAGACACCTCTTCGGTCAATAACCAATAGCGGAACCTGGATGCTCATATTGGCTCCTACATATTCTACAAAGATCTTTATCGGTCAAACCATTATGAAACATATGTTATTCCCTTTGTCAATCGGTATGTTACTTGCCCGAGATTTGATCGTCGGTATCTTCATACCTAGTTCAATCTCGTTACCGGCAAGTCTCTTTACTCGTTCCGTAATACATCACCTCGTGACCAACTCCTTAGTCGTTTGCTTGCAAGCTTATGATGTGTATTACCGAGAGGGCCCAGAGATACTTCTCTAATACTCGAAGTGACAAATCCTAATCTTGATCTATGCCAACTCAACAAACACCTTCGGAGATACCTGTAGAGCATCTTTATGATCACCCAGTTACATTGTGATGTTTGATAGCACACAAGGCATTCCTCCAGTATCTGGGAGTTGCATAATCTCATAGTCTAAGGAATATGTATTTGACATGAAGAAAGCAAAAGCAATAAAACTGAACGATCATAATGCTAACAAACGGATGGGTCTTGTCCATCACATCATTCTCCTAATGATGTCATCCTGTTATCAAATGACTACTCATGTCCATGGTTAGGAAACCTTAACCATCTTTGATCAACGAGCTAGTATAGTAGAGGCTCACTAGGGACACGGTGTTTGTTTATGTATTCACACATGTATTAAGGTTTCTGATCAATATAATTCTAGCATGAATAATAAACCTTTATCATGAATAAGGAAATATAAAATAACAACTTTATTATTGCCTCTAGGGCATATTTCCTTCAGTCTCCCACTTACACTAGAGTCAATAATCTAGTTCACATCACCATGTGATTTAACACCCATAGTTCACATCGCCATGTGGCCAACACCCAAAGAGTTTACTAGAGTCAATAATCTAGTTCACATCACCATGTGATTAACACCCAAAGAGTACTAAGGTGTGATCATGTTTTGCTTGTGAGAGAGGTTTAGTCAACGGGTCTGCCACATTCAGATTTGTATGTATTTCGCAAGTTTCTATCTCTACAATGCTCTGCATGGAGCTACTCCAGCTAATTGCTCCCACTTTCAATATGTATCCAGATCGAGACTCAGATTCATCTGAATTGACATCAAAGCTTGCATCAACGTAACCCTTTATGACGAACTCTTTATCACCTCCGTAATCAAGAAACATTTCCTTAGTCCCCTTAGGTAACTAAGGATAATTTTGACCGTTGTCCAGTGATCTATTCTTGGATCACTATTGTACCCCCCTTGCCAAACTCATGGCAAGGCACACATCAGGTCTGGTACACAACATAGAATACATGATAGAACCTATGGCTGAGGCATAGGGAATGACTTTCATTTTCTCTCTATCTTTTGTGGTGGTCGGGCTTTGAGTATGACTTAACTTCACACCTTGTAACACAGGCAAGAACCCTTTCTTTGCCTGATCTATTTTGAATTTCTTCAAAACTTTATCAAGGTATATGCTTTGTGAAAGTCCTATTAAGCGTCTTGATCTATCTCTATAGATCTTGATGCCCAATATATATAAGCAGCTTCACCGAGGTCTTTCATTGAAAAACTTTTATTCAAGTATCCTTTTATGCTATCCAGAAATTTTGTATCATTTCCAATCAACAATATGTCATCTACATATAATGTCAGAAATGCTACAGAGCTCCCACTCACTTTCTTGTAAATACAGGCTTCACCGAAAGTCTGTATAAAACCGTATGCTTTGATCACCTCATCAAAGCGTATATTCCAACTCTGAGATGCTTGCACCAGTCCATAGATGTATCTCTGGAGCTTGCACACTTTGTTAGCACCATTAGGATCGATAAAACCTTCTAGTTGCATCATATACAACTCTTCTTTAAGAAATCCATTAAGGAATGCAGTTTTGACGTCCATTTGCCAAATTTCATAATCATAAATTCCGACAATTGCTAACATGATTCGGACTGACTTAAGCATCGCTACGAGAGAGAAGATCTCACCGTAGTCAACCCCCTGATCTTGTCGAAAACCTTTCGCGAGTCGAGCTTTGTAGACGGTGACATTACCATCAGCGTCAGTCTTCTTATTGAAGATCCATTTATTCTCAATGGTTTGCCGATCATCCGGCAAGTCCACCAAAGTCCATACTTTGTTCTCATACATGGATCCTATCTCAGTTTTCATGACCTCAAGCCATTTATTAGAACCTGGGCTCATCATAGCTTCTTCATAGTTCGTAGGATCGCCATGGTCTAGTAACATGACTTCCAGAACAGGATTATCATACCACTCTGGTGCGGAACGTGCTCTATTCGACCTACGAGGTCCAGTTGTAACGTGATGTGAAGTTTCATGATCATCATCATTAGCTTCCTCTCTAGTTGGTGTAGGCATCACGGGAACAGATTTCTCTGATGTGCTACTTTCCAATTCGAGAGAATGTACAATTACCTCATCAAGTTCTACTTTCCTCCCACTCACTTCTTTCGAGAGAAACTCCTTCTCTAGAAATGTTCCATCCTTGGCAACAAAGATCTTGCCTTTGGATCTATGGTAGAAGGTGTACCCAATTGTTTCCTTAGGGTATCCTATGAAGACGCACTTCTCCGACTTGGGCTCGAGCTTATCAGGCTGAAGCCATTTGACATAAGTGTTGCAACCCCAAACTTTAAGAAATGATATCTTAGGTTTCTTGCCGAACCACAGTTCATATTGTGTCGTCTCAACAGATTTAGATGGTGCCCTATTTCACGTGAATGTAGCTGTCTCTAATGCATAACCCCAAAATGATAGTGGTAAATTGGTAAGAGACATCATAGATCGCACCATATCTGTCAGTGGGAAATGACACCTATGGGATCACTGGAATCCCTACTACGGTTGCTGGGCGCGGGGATCGTGAGAAGAGCGAGACTACTAGACAACACAAAGGGGATTTACCCAGGTTCGGGCCGCAAAGATGCGTAAAACCCTACGATCCTGCTTTGGTGGAGGTATTTAGTGTTCTTGAGCTCTTGAACTAGCTCTGGGTGCTGCCAGGTTCGAAAGAGCCGAATCCCTCTCCAGTGCGCCATGGGCATCCTTTTATAGGCGAAAGGGGCTGCCACAGTGGCACACAGGAGGTGGAAAGTGCTACAGCGCTGTGAGCTTATCGCTGGTATTACAGGACAAGGTGCATTTAATGCGAGGCTTAGGTGTCCCTTCACTTTATCGGGGATGGGAGCGAGGCCCATCCCGTCCGTCGCTTCTCCTCCTTGCTTTGACATGCGCCCTAGCCAGCGATGCATGCGGTGCCATGTAGGCAGGCAGGCAGCTGAGGTGGCGTGATGGTGGAGCCTCTGCGAAGGGCTGCATGTCACCACGCAGGTGCCTGCTCAACTGGTTGGGTCGGCAGCTACATGCGAACGGCGGCGGAGACTTGGCTGGAGTGGGCCTGGCTGTGGCCCTGCTGGCGTGCTTGGTGAGGGCCTTGCTGCGTGGCCCGGCATGTGTCTTGCCGCGGCACGCTGTCATCCCCGGCAAGGACCTTGGCGGGGGTCTCGTGGGCTTCCTCGGTAAGAACCCTGCCGAGGATTGTTCCCTTCCTATCCTCATTTGATCTTGACTATTCTTTGTCTTCACAAAGATCTGCATGCCACCACGGAGGTGCCTCCCGAGCCCTGTCCCAATGCGTTTGTCTAGCGTTGGTGGGCTCAAAGGTGGCTCGCTCAGCTGGTGTGGGCGAGCTGCCCCGGCAAGGGTCTTGCCAGGGCCGTTGAGGCTGCTCCGGCAAGGGTCTTTGCCGGGGAAACCTGCTTCGCTCATCTGATCTTTGTGGCCTTGGTCCTTGTCGTTGCTTTGTTTGCCTTGTGCCTTCGGCTTCTCTCCGGCTTCCCTTTCCTGCCCTGTTATGCGTGGCCATGGCGGGTGGCTCTGACTGCCCGTGCACAAGTGAAGGGGTCAAAAGGAGAGCCCCTACTTTTGTACATCGACAGAAGCCCCCGGGGCTGGGCCATACATAAGCGCAGTACGTTGTTGGGCCAGGCCCAGAACGGTGCATGGGCAGTTGGGGCGGATTTTACCGCGGTAACTACTCCATCCGCTGCGCTTCCCCTTGACCCGCGTTGAACGCGCGATGTGGGGGTCGGGCATGTGCATGACGGAAGCATGCTGGTGTCATCCCGTAGTGGACAGTAAAGAGGTGGCTTGCATGTTTCTTTGAGACCGCAGGACCGCTGCTCATTTACTGCCCTTGTTTGGGAACCGTCGCTCCACGCGTTCCATTGCGCCTATCCCTTGCGCCACGTTCGTTGCATGCACGATGCAGGGCAAATGACAGGCGCACGGGATGTGGGAAGTCGTGCGCGTGCGTGGGTCGATTCCCACGCGCCTTCAATGGAGCGGGTAGGGCGGCCGACAGCCCCGCTTGCTGTCACTTCAACGGGCCGGATTGGCCGAGGGGGGCAGCCGAGCCTTGCCCCCGCCCCTTTATAAAGAGGGGAGTGGGAGGAAAGGTGCCTCTCAACCCTTCGCCATCTGCCTCTCCCCATTCCTGCTTCCTCCTTTCTTCTTCCATGGCGAGGGGGCGTGGCGACGCTTCATCGATGGCGGCAAGGGTCTCAGCTCGACAACGCATTGCTCATCCCCTAGAGCTCGTGGTGGCAGAGCCGCCTGTTAGAGGGAGGGGGAGGGGGCGAGGTCGAGGCTGCCGTGGCGCTCGAGGGAGAGGAGGACGGGGCGGCAGATCTGCTTCACCTCTGCCAGCGGCCCCTCCGGTGGAGGGCCACGTCGGGGACAACCCTTGCGAGTTCTTCATCAGGCTGCGCGAGTCGCCGCGTCGTCGTCTTCGCCTCCTAACTCCGTTTGCGCGGGAGATGGAGATGGATCCACCGCAGGCATTGCGGCTGCATATGAGGGGTTGTGGAAACAGCGGCATATGGGCCGATGTCGAATTCCCCGCCCCTCACGTCATGTACCTCCGTCGAGGGTGGAAGACCTTCGCCCGCGTCCATAGCTTGACGGAGGGGCTCGCTCTCCATTTTAAAATAATGGAGGGTGGCCTCCTCTCCGTCAAGATCTTCGGGCACTTCGGGACTCGCGTAAGGTGCTGCATGGAGAGCTCCTCCGACGATGAAGATTCCTCCTCGAGGGAAGGTGACGAGGAGGACAGCGGGAGCGATGACGAGGGTAGCGGGCGGCAGGATGACGGGTCCGACTAGGTGTCCGGCGCCGCTCCGGGTGGCACTGGCGACCCCATCATCCGTGTCGCCGGCTCCTTGAACTTCTCGGGGCCGCCTCCTTGGGCGGCTGGCGTGGGGAGGCTATGGAAGAGGAAGAGGCGGGCGGCAAGGCCGGCAAGTCAGAGTAGGCGGGCACCGACGCCTTCGTAGCGTATTGACAGTCCTGCCGCCTCATCTTCCAGCTCTTCTACCGTCATCATCATCACCAGCCTCCCTTTGGGGTGGCCACCGGGATGTTCTCCTGGTGCCTTCTGCTGCTCGTGCTTCGCCTAGGCGCCCCTTTTGCACTTTTGCCTTCTTGCTCCATTTCCTGAGGAGAGGGACAAGAAAGGGATTACGGGCACCTTATCTCTTTTTACTCCTATAAGCCTTCGGGCCTTTGTTGAATTTAGAACTTGTAATCCCCCTATTCATGTTTTCTACTCCGTATGAACTGTACATGTACGGGATGTTTTTAATGAAAAAGGGATGTTTGCCGGGCTTTTCGTTTGCGGGTGAAACCCACGGCAAGGATCGAATCCTTGTTGCCATCTAAAGTAAACATTTTTCGCCCGGCAACAGGCCTCGCCGTTCCCCCATCTCGCTCGACCTTTCTCATGCTCTTGGCGGAGGCAAGGATGGGATGAGTTTGGGCTCCATGTTCTATCCCCTTGCTGTCGCGACTACGACCAACTTCGGACCCAGGGGATAATCCTTGGGTTCGGAAAGAGGGGAGCATAGTAGCTTGGATATAAAACGCGTTTCCACATACCCCAGTTCATAATGAAATGCATGATATAGGATAAAAGACTTATCTGGATCTGCAGCCCCCGACAACCTTGGCTTGCCGCAGACGGACCCTTGTATTTGCAGCCCCCGGCAACCTTGGTTTGCCGGGGTCGGGGCACCGGTCCATTCCTCCCTTCCAAACAGCTCGGCAGAAATACTTACGTGTCCTATGAACCAAAAAGGACAGGGAAGAAACAGAGAGAGGCACACTCGACCTCTAAGCTAGGGGTTAGCTGCTGCCAAGCACTATCAACCCTAATCGAGGAGGAGACTCGACCTAGCATGCATGCTATAACTTAGGGCGACAGCGCTTCGTTTTATTAGTGCTCAGGGTCTGCGCCTGGCTTTGTGCAAAGGGTGACATGCCTTGTCGGCAAGGCTTGTACAAAAGGGTGGCTTGCCGGGAGGCCCGGCAGCCGCGCCTTATGGGTAAAACTTGCGAAGATGCTTGATGTTACAGGAGTTACTCACTGGAACGGCATCTTCGGTCTCCAGGGGACTGCGCCGGGCCTGGTGACTCGTGTTACCCAATAAGGGCCTTCCCACTTTGGCGTCAACTTGTTGGAATTCTTGACCGACTGAATGTGCCGAAGAACAAGGTCGTCTTCCTCAAGGCTCCAGGCATGGACCTTGCGGCTATGGTAGCGGCGCAAGGCTTGCTGGTAGCATGCTGCTCTCACAGCAGCCCGGAGACGATCTTCCTCAAGGAGCGTTGCATCATCTTGCCTCAATCGCTCTTGCTCAAGCTCATCATAAGCGAGCACTCGAGGTGACCCGTACATGAGTTCCGTGGGGAGAACTGCTTCTACCCCGTAGACCAGGGCAAAGGGTGTCTGGCCGGTGGCTCGATTTGGCATCATTCTGATCGACCAAATAACCGCCGACAACTCATCAATCCAGTGTCTTCCACTTTTGCGCAGCCTGTCAAAAGTCTTCGTTCTTAAGCCTCGCAGGACTTCAGCATTTGCTCTCTCCGCTTGGCCGTTGCTCCGTGGATGTGCCACGGAAGCAAAATAGACCTTGCTGTCGAGATCCTCAATGTATTGCATGAAGGTGTGGCTTGTGAACTGTGTGCCATTGTCGGTGATGACCCTGTTGGGTATCCCAAAACGACACACTAGTCCCTTGAAGAACTTGATGGCCGACTGCGCCATCACCTTCCTCACCGCTTCCACTTCTGGCCACTTTGTGAACTTGTCGATTGCGACGTACAAGTACTCAAAGCCCCCGACAACACGGGGGAAGGGGCCCAATATGTCGAGCCCGCAAAATGAGAAGGGCCAGGAGAGAGGGATAGTTTGAAGGGCTTGAGCTGGTTGATGAAGCTTCTTCGAATGGAACTGGCACGCTTCACACTTGGCTACTAGTGCCGTCGCATCCTGGAGGGCGGTGGGCCAGAAGAAACCTTGCCGGAAAGCCTTGCTGGCAAGGGCCCTCGACCCTATGTGGGAGCCACATATTCCCCCATGTATCTCTGCCAACAACTTTAGTCCTTCTTCTCGGGAGATGCACTTCAATTTCACCCCATTCGGTCTTTTTCTGTACAATACGTTATCAACGAATTGGTACAGAGCAGACCGGCGGGCTACTCTTTCTGCCTCTTTCTGCTCCTCAGGAAGCTCTCCTTTTTGAAGGATTTGGACAGTGTGCTGCGCCCATGCCGGAGCCTGTGGCTCGATGACAAGGACCAAAGGCATCTCTTCTGCCACGGGAGTGGCCGTCTCCACGGCCATGACCTGAGGTCCTGCCGGAGTCGGTTGTCTCGTGGCGGGATCGGCATCCATGGCAACATCTTCGCTGGCGGCTCCGGGGAGCTCGGTGGGAAAGTACTTGCCGGATCCTAGCTTCCTCCGCTTGTTCTTCCCGGTTGACGGCTCAATGGATGGTTGAGTTAACTAAAGCACAAAAGTACCTGGTTCCACAGGTAGCTTGAGGGCAGCGCGCTTTGACAGGTAGTCGGTGATGTCGTTCTCTGTCCGAGGGACATGCTCCGCTTGTATACCGTCAAAGCGCTCCTCCAGTCTCCTACCCTCATCTACGTAAGCTTCCATCAACGGGCTTTGGTAATCTTTGTTGACCTGCCTGACGATGAGTTGCGAGTCACCCCTGACAATGATCTTTTTAACTCCGAGGTCCGCCACGATCCTAAGAACGGCAAGCAAACCCTCGTACTCGGCAGTGTTGTTGGTTGACATTTACTGGGGAAAGTGCGTTTGGATGGCATACTTGAGGTGCTCTCCGGTGGGTGCGACAAGCAGCACACCAGCACCGGCGCCTTGCAGCGAAAAAGCCCCATCAAAGTACATGATCCAATTGCCGCTTGTTTCCTTGCCGGGGAGAGTAGTCTCCTGTACCTCTTCGTCAGGCGTTGAGGTCTATTCTGCCACAAACTCCGCCAAGACTCTGCTCTGGATCGTCGAGGTACTTTCAAACTTTAGACCAAAACTTGACAGCTCCAGGGCCCAGTCTACGATCCTTCCTATTGCATCTGGGTTGTGCAGTATCCATTGCAACGGAAGGCGGGTAACCACGGTGATCTCGTGTGCTTGGAAGTAGTGGTGCAGCTTCCTCGAGGCCATAAGGAGGCCGAAGAGCAATTTTTGCACACCTGAATACCTCGACCTAGCTCCCTGCAAGAGGGAGCTGATGAAGTAAACCGGGTGCTGCACCATCTTCTTCCTTTGCGCCACTTCACCTAGTCATGCGGGTCCTGTCGTACTGGCGCCAGTCTTGCCGGGACCGGGCCCTGCCAGGGAATCAGTCTTGCCGGGACTGAGCCCTGCCGGGAAGGGTTCTGCCCCGCCAACTGTTGACTCTGCCGCTGCTTCTGTCTCCTTGTTGACCTCTCTCTGCACCACCAATGCGGCGCTAACCACTTGGTTTGTTGCTGCTACATATAGCAGCAACGGTTCTTGTGGTTTGGGCGCAACCAGCACTGGGGCAGAGGAGAGGTACTTCTTCAAGTCTTGCAACACCGCCTCGGCCTCTGGGGTCCACTCCACTGGGCTCGTCTTCTTTAAGATCTTGAAAAGGGGGAGGGCACGCTCCGCGGATTTGGAGATGAATCTACTCATGGCGGCAACGCAGCCAGTGAGATGACGCACGTCCGTGATCCGTTTGGGCGCCTCAATCTACTCGATGGCCCTAATCTTGTCTGGGTTTGCCTCAATCCCGTGCTGCGACACAAAGAACCCGAGAAGCTTGCCGGACGGGACACCAAAGACACACTTCTCAAGGTTCAACTTGAGGTTGATCTTGCGCAGGTTTCCGAATGTTTCCTCCAGATCTTGCACAAGTGTAGCTTTGTCCTTGGTTTTGACCACTATATCATCCATATAAGCTTCCATATTTCTATGTAGCTGGGGTTCAAAACCAATTTGGACCGCTCTTGCAAAGGTTGAGCCAGCACTCTTCAACCCGAAAGGCATCCGTAAAAAGCAGTACATATCACATGGGGTGATGAATGTTGTCTTCTCCTCATCCTCTTTCGTCATGAATATCTGGTGGTACCCTGAGTAGGGTTCGTGGAATGATAACAGGTCACACCCAGCCATGGAGTCAACAATCTGGTCGATGCGCGGCAATGGTAAGGGATCCTTTGGACATGCCTTATTGATGTCTGTGTAATCAATACACAGCCTCCACTTCCCATTCGCCTTGCGCACTACTACCAGATTGGCCAACCACGTCGGATGGAGTACTCCTCTTACCAAGCCCGCCACCTATAGCTTTCTGATTTCTTCCGTGATGAACTCCTGCCTCTCCAGAGCTTGCTTCCTGACCTTCTGCTTGACGGGCCGCGCATGAGGACATATAGCAAGGTGGTGCTCAATCACCTCCCTGGGAATGCCGGGGATGTCGGAGGCTTGCCATGCAAACACATCGACATTCTCCCGTAGGAAGGTGATGAGCTCGCTTTCCTATTTGCCGTCGAGGGTGGAGCTTATGGTAAAAGCTCCCCCCGTGCCGTCCTCTTTGACGGGCACCTTCTTGGTCGCTGGTGGTGTGGCTCTGGACTTCTTGCTCTTGCCGGCGGAGCTCTCTGGCATGTCCTTAATGGAAGCGCAAGACCCCGAAGAGGTGCGCTTACCGGAGTGGGTGCGAGGGGTCTCACTGGTCTTCTTCCCCCTCGGGGATCCGTCGGCAGGAGCAGGTGCCTTAATGGCAGCTACTGCAACTACTTCTCGGTAGAGTTGGTCGGCGCAGATCAGCGCATCTTTCTTGTCGGAGGGGACGGTGATGATGTTCATTGGCCCGGGCATCTTCAGCATGTTGTAGGCATAGTGTGAAGCCGCCATGAACTTGGCTAGTGCCGGGCGGCCGAGGATCCCGTTGTAAGGCAAGGGGTTCTTGGCTACATCAAAAACAATCCTTTCCGTCCTATGGTTCAGCTCGCCTCCGAATGTCACGGGCAGCGTGACCTTTCCCTTTGGCTGGCTCCTCCCCGGGTTAACCCCTTGGAACGTGCCCGTTTCCTCGAGGTCTCCATCAGGGATCTGCAGCCTTTTGACCACAACAGGCGAGATCAAGTTCAGGCTGGCCCCTCCATCAACCAACATCTTTGTCACCTTGAGGTTGCGGATTGTTGGTGAAACCAACAATGGCAAGCACCCAACCACAATAGTGCGGTCAGGGTGGTCCTCGGTGTCAAAGATGATGGGCGTGCTGGACCATTTTAGCGGCCTCCGTGCATCGAACGATGGCTCCACCGCCGTGATCTCACGCGCCCACTGCTTGAGTTGGCAGTGGGAAGTATGCAGCGAGGCGCCACCATCGACGCACATGGCCTTTGTGGCTTTCCGAAACTCGTGGTCGCCGGAATCATCGTCTTCGTCATGATCATCGTCTTCCTGCTTCTTGTCGCGGCCTCGGGCGGGCCTCTCCTGCTGATTATCCTTGCCACGGCGGCCTCCTTGGCCGCCATGTTTCTTGCTGGATCCCTCGGCACCATCTGGGCCTTTCTCCTTGTCCCGTCACTCATACTAGGCTTTCTGCTTCTCGGCAAGCAGCTCTACCTGCCGGCAGTTTTGGAGGTCATGGCCCTTGGTGCGGTGGATCTTGTAGTACTGCTTGTCGGAGCCTCCTGGCTTGTCGACGGCCACCAAGGCCCGACAAGCGACACACCCAGCAACCTCCTTGCCGGGGTCGCTCTCCTTGGTATTCTTGGTGGCGCCGGTGTCGTCGGATCCCTCAGCGGCAAGCACGGCTTTGCCCTTGCGCGCTTTCTGTTACGGCACCGGCCCTTCTTTGCTGGGGTGGTGGTGTCGCCAGTGGAGTCGGTTTCCGCGCCGACATCCTCGCCGGGGTACTTCCTTCCCTCTTCAGCGCGAGCGCATCGATCGGCCAGGACATAAAGCTCGACCACATCCTTGACCTTGTTCATCGCCAGCTCTTCACGCATCTTGCGGTTGTGCACATTCTGATGGAACGCACTGATCACGGAGGCGGGATGAACATCGAGTATGTTGTACTGCACCCGGCTGAACCTTTGGATGTACTTGCGTAAGTTTTCTCCTTCCTTCTGGGGGATGATGTGTAAATCACTCGCCTGGCCATGAGCTTGGTGACCTCCGGTAAAGGCGCCAACAAACTCATGGCACAGATCCGCCCAAGAAGAGATGGAATCCACCTGCAAGTGCATCAACCATGACATAACATTAGGCTTGAATGCCAACGAGAAGTAGTTGGCAAGCACCTTATCATCGCGGGCCCCAGCAGCTTGCATCGCGATGGTGTAGATGCTGAGGAACTCTGACGGGTGAGTCTTGCCGTTGTACTTCTCGCCAACGTCAGGCTTGAACGTACGGTGGGAGGGCCACTGGAACTACCGCAGCTCACGGGTGAAAGCCGGACAACCCACCTCATAGGGTAGGCCACCGTAGCCTCCCGGCACTGGGTGGTCCGTTGCGGACCCTACCCGCCTGTCCGACTGGTGGCGCACGTCACGTCGGTGCTCGATGGTAGTTCGAGCGTCCTCATGAACCCACTCCCGAAGGACTTGACGCTTATCGCGGTTGGTTTGCGGGTCGGACGACGCGATGGAGATATCATCACGAGCGTCGTCGCGGCGGACCGACGCCCGAGGTGGCTGGGATGGAGGTGGGGAGTGCACCGTGGCCGCATCGCCTCCGACACGGCCTCTGCTGGCCTGCGGTGGCCCGGCGGAGCGACGGCCTACGGGTTCCGCCGGCTGCAACTCATCGTTGTTGGCGATGCCGACGAGGCTCCGGACGGTGGCCCTCCATTCGTCGAGCTTCTCCGTGGTGGGAGGAAAATCAAGGAGCAGCTGCGCGCGTGCTAGGGCTTCCGCTGGCGTGGGTGGCGGCGAAAGCTGGGTGGACCGCGATGCGCCTTGACTTCTAACCGTGTTAGAAGGAGCTGCATCACGGCCCCGCAGCCATTTGCCACCTCCGTCAACACCTCGGCGCGCATGCTGGCCCTCCTCATCATGTGATGGGCACACGGGACTCTTCCCTGGGCAGCGCATAGGGTCACCGACAGGGTGACGCTGTTCATCACGCACAACCTGAGAAGAGCACGCCGTGGGCGCCGGTGTTGGCATCTTGGAGGTTGTCGTGCCGCTGTCTGGCGGGATGGCGGTGCCCCTGGAGGGCCCCGCGCCACTTGCGGGGGGGGCTGACTCCGTCTCTGGAGCCCGCGACTGGTGGCTCATCGCCTAGCGCGCGAACAACGCCACTCGCCAGGCCCGGACCGCCAGGGTGATGTGGATGTTCGCGGGCCGCACCACAGGTTCTCTCCGCGATTGGCCCGCTACTGGTCCGCACCAATACTGGCAACCCGGTCCCGGACGAACCAATCACCATGGTCGTTTTCTTCTTAGGAGCCATGGCGATGAAGAAAAGCTAGGTCAACTGCTAGACTAGATTCTCACAATTGCGTCCCCCTACCTAGCGCGCCAAAGATGTCGGTGGGAAACGACAACTATGGGATCACTGGAATCCCTACTACGGCTGTGGAGCACGGGGATCGTGAGAAGAGTGGGACTAGTAGACAACACAAAGGGGATTTACCCAGGTTCGGGCCGCAAAGATGCATAAAACCCTACAATCCTACTTTGGTGGATGTATTTAGTGTTCTTGAGCTCTTGAACTAGCTCTGGGTGCTGCTAGGTTCGAAAGAGCTGAATCCCTCTCCAGTGCGCCATGGGCCTCCTTTTATAGGCGAAAGGGGCTGCCAAAGTGGCACACAGGAGGTGGAAAGTGCTATAGCACTGTGAGCTTATCGCTGGTATTACAGGACAAGGTGCATTTAATGCGAGGCTTAGGTGTCCCTTCACTTTATCGGGGATGGGAGCGAGGCCCGTCCCGTCCGTCGCCGCTCCTCCTTGCTTTGACACGCGCCCTGGCTAGCGATGCATGCGGTGCCATGTAGGCAGGCAGGCAGTTGAGGTGGCGCGATGGTGGAGCCTCCACGAAGGGCTGCATATCGCCACACAGGTGCCTGCCCAGGTGGTTGGGTCGGCAGCTGCATGTGAACGGTGCGGAGACTTGGCTGGCGTGGGCCTGGCAGTGGCCCTGCTGGCGCGCTTGGCGAGGGCCTTGCCAGGTGGCCCAACAAGGGTCTTGCCGCGGCACGCCCTCATCCCCGGCAAGGACCTTGCCGGGGGTCTCGTGGGCTTCCTCGGTAAGACCCATGCCGAGGATTGTTACCTTCCTATCCTCATTTGATCTTGACTATTCTTTGTCTTCACAAAGATCTGCATGCCACCACGGAGGTGCCTCCCGAGCCCTGTCCCAATGCGTTTGTCTAGCGTTGGTGGTCTCAAAGGTGGCTCGCTCAGCTGGTGTGGGCGAGTTGCCCCGGCAAGGGTCTTGCCGGGGCCACTGAGGCTGCCCCTGCAAGGGTCTTTGCCGGGGGAACCTGCTTCGCTCATCCGATCTTTGTGGCCTTGGTCCTTGTCGTTGCTTTGTTTGCCTTGTGCCTTCGGCTTCTCTTCAGCTTCCCTTTCCTGCCCTATTATGCGTGGCCGTAGCGGGTGGCTCTGACTTCCCATGCACAAGTAAAGGGGTTAAAAGGAGAGCCCCTACTTTCGTACACCGAAAATATCTAATAAATATGGTTATGACGTTCAGACACACCATTACACTATGGTGTTCCAGGTGGCGTGAGTTGTGAAACTATTCCACATTGTTTTAAATGAAGGCCAAACTCGTAACTCAAATATTCACCTCCATGATCAGATCGTAGAAATTTTATTTTCTTGTTACGATGATTCTCCACTTCACTCTGAAATTCTTTGAACTTTTCAAATGTTTCAGACTTGTGTTTCATTAAGTAGATATACCTATATCTGCTCAAATCATCTGAGAAGGTCAGAAAATAATGACACCCACTGCGTGCCTCAATACTCATCGGACTGCATACATTGGTATGTATCTATTTATTATTAAAAGTAATTGAGAGGGTTGCCAGAAAAAAGAAAATATACTAGAAAATCCCATATTAATTGGAAACATCTGGTCATTAATTTGGTGGACCTTTTTCCCGTCAACAAACAGTAAACATTCATTAAAAACAGGTGGACCCAACACTTGCGATCTCACGTTCATGGGTGTACAAATGCACGTTGACACCCCCCTCACAGCCAACAAAATAACCCACGGTCTATTTAAGAAAAACAGATCTAAACAAGACTCAGGATCATAGTGGTACTAAAGCACGTGCGCAGATCTCTCGCCAAAAAATCTCATGATCTAAAAAAACAGAGGATCGCCAATGCCAACCTAAAAAGACCTACGCCTGGACCACAAAAAAGGTTGGCTATCCTCTTGAAGACATCATCTACCTATAGCGAGCACCAAGCAGCACCTCGGCATCGTCTTCTTCCAACGGTTGCGAGAGCCCAAGTCTTCTCCATTGATTCTCATTGGTTGTCATCGGCTTAGTCGAGCAATGGGGCCACCTCCAGTAAGTACCATCTACACATAATTACTCCATCAAGCAACCAGACCACCTGCAAAAGTACCATCCACACAAAATTAGAGATCAAACTACCTCCAATACTATAACATGTACAATTTTAGATAATTTACATGATTCATGTATATGAAATCTGCAATCAGACCACCTCAAGTAAGTACCATCTACACATAATTACTCCATCCAGCAATCAAACCACCTCCAATAAGTACCATCCACACAAAATTAGAGATCAGACTACCTCCAGTACTATAACATGTACAATTTTAGATAATTTACATGATCCGTGTATATGAAATCCAGTACTTTGGACATAATTGGGGATCAGACTACCACATAATTAGGGATTAGACTCCATGCAAAAAAAGGATTAGACTACCTATGATTTAGTTGACTTGCATGTCAATACAATGCTAGGGTAAATAATACTAACAATATATGTATGTGTCATCACCTAACGACTAGAACTTTTCGTGCCAGGAATAGACCTAAAGTTCAATCTCTTATGAATAATAAGAACGGAATGGTCAATGCAAAACACGGCCTCAATTCAAGGTACGACAACGACAATCAAATAGATTTTTATTAAGTTGAGCCCCAAGTTCCCCATGTGATTGTGATGTTACGGTCGTCATTGTACCTAAATTTGCCATCTTCAATTACAATCTTTTTTTAACTAAACTAACGCTTTAGTTGATTTGCGTTTCGCTACAACACTAGGGTAAATTTTCTCACTAAACCTATGTGTATTATCATGCACTTGGTTTACTTACTGTTCTGAATTACATTTCTAAACCTTACCCTTACAACATGCACGACTGCAGTATAGAAGCATCAGTATGTGTTTGCTTCTGCTTTGCACATCAATTATGCGACCAGAAAGTTCCAAAAAATATATAACAGCAATATCATAGTAGATAAAGATGGATACACAATATATTGAAGATAGATGATGGAATTTGGAAGATACATATAGAATGAGGAAGTCGAGTGATACGTCTCCAATGTATTTATAATTTTTTATTGTTCCATGCTATTATATTATCCATCTAGGATGTTTTATATGCATTTATATGCTATTTTATATGATTTTGGGGACTAACCTATTAACCTAGAGCCCAGTGCCAATTTTTGTTTTTCCCTTGTTTTTGAGTATCGTAGAAAAGGAAAACCAAATGGAGTCCAATTGACCTGAAACTTCACGGAGATTATTTTTGGACCAGAAGCCCACAGAGCATCGAAGATAGGCCAGAAGAGTCCCAAGGCACCCACGAGGGTGGGAGGCGTGCCCTACCCCCTAGGCGCGCCCCCTACCTCGTGGCCGCCTCGGGGACCCCCCCTGACATGTTCACGACGCCAACACCTCTTATATATACCCAAACTTCTAGAACATAACCTAGATCGGGAGTTCCGCAGCCGCAAGTCTCTGTAGCCACCAAAAACCAATTGGGGCCCTGTCCCGGTACCCTGCTAGAGGGGGGATCCCTCACCGGTGTCCATCTTCATCATCCTGGCGCTCTCCATGACAAGGAGGGAGTAGTTCACCCTCAGGGCTGAGGATATGTACCAGTAGCTATGTGTTTGATCTCTCTCTCTCTCTCGTGTTCTTGAGGTTGTACAATCTTAATGTATCGCGAGCTTTGCTATTATAGTTGGATCTTATGATGTTTCTCCCCCTCTACTCTCTTGTAATGGATTGAGTTTTCCCTTTGAAGTTATCTTATCGGATTGAGTCTTTAAGGATTTGAGAACACTTGATGTATGTCTTGCATATGCTTATCTGTGGTGACAATGGGATATCACGTGATTTACTTGATGTATGTTTTGGTGATCAACTTGCGGGTTCTGTGACCTCGTGAACTTATGCGTAGGGGGTGGCACACGTTTTTGTCTTGACTCTCCGGTAGAAACTTTGGGGCACTCTTCGAAGTACTTTGTGTTGGTTTGAATAGATGAATCTGAGATTGTGTGATGCATATCGTATAATCATACCCACAGATACTTGAGGTGACATTGGAGTATCTAGGTGACATAAGGGTTTTGGTTGATTTGTGTCTTAAGGTGTTATTCTAGTACAAACTCTAGGATAGATTGAATGGAAAGAATAGCTTCGTGTTATTTTACTACGGACTCTTGAATAGATTGATCAGAAAGGATAACTTTGAGGTGGCTTCGTACCCTACCATAATCTCTTCGTTTGTTCTTCGTTATTAGTGACTTTGGAGTGACTCTTTGTTGCATGTTGAGGGATAGTTATATGATCCAATTATGTTATTATTTTTGAGAGAACTTGCACTAGTGAAAGTATGAATCCTAAGCCTTGTTTCCTAGCATTGCAATACTGTTTATGCTTATTTTTATCATTAGTTACCTCGCTGTTTTTATAAATTCATATTAAAAAAACCTATATCTACTATCCATATTGCACTTGTATCACCATCTCTTCGCCGAACTAGTGCACCTATACAAATTGTCATTGTATTGGGTGTGTTGGGGACACAAGAGATTACTTGTATTTGGTTGCGGGGTCGTTTGAGAGAGACCATCTTCATCCTACGCCTCCCACGGATTGATAAACCTTAGGTCATCCACTTGAGGGAAATTTGCTACTGTCCTACAAACCTCTGTACTTGGAGGCCAACAACGTCTACAAGAAGGTTGTGTAGTAGACATCAAGCAGTTTCTGGCGCCGTTGCCGGGGAGGTGAGTGCTTGAAGGTATATCTTTAGATCTTGCAATCGAATCTTTTTGGTTCTTGTTTTATCACTAGTTTAGTCTATAAAAGAAAACTACAAAAATGGAATTGAGTGTGCCTCATACGCTTCATCTTTTTAATGTCTTTCATGAAAATAAGGATTCCGATAATTATGCCAAAGTGTTAGAAGAAGAATGCATTAGAATGTTTGGCTCTAAATCTTTGAATGATGAGCATGATTGCAATGTTATTAATATGAACTCTTTGAATATCCATAATACTAATGATGATTGCACTAGTCATGATGAAAATGTCTCTTATAAGCATGTTAATTTTTGTGGAGTGCATAGAGTTTGCAAGTACACACCAAATAGGGAAGATAGATTTTGCAAGAGGCATAAGTACTTAGAAACTAAATGGTTGCAAGAAAGGCTAGATGTTTGTGCTGAAAATTTAAATTTTCTTAGCCATCCTTGTGAACTTTGCAATGAACGTGGTCATTTAAATATCCAATGCAAATTGTTTCATGATCGAATCGTGTCAAAAAATTGTGATGACTTGTTTTCCCTTGTGCATCATGATGAACTTAGTTACTTGTGGGTTATGAAGAAATGAAACGTATAACTAAGGATATTCCAGAATTTGTCCTTGATAAAGTTCTTGATTTTGATCTAGAGGAAATTTATATTTATTGTGCAGTGAATTGTATTGAAAATCCATATATTGTCAATTACATAAAGACAAGAAAACAAATAGAAGATGAAGAGAATACTAATGAAAGGGAAGAGATTTCCCAATATCCTCCTATTCTTTCTTATGATGAATCGGGTAACGAGGAGGAGCCTTCTATTCAACCAATCTCATTAATAAGGAGCTCCAAAAAGAGGATTAAACCCACACATGATGTGAAGAAGAAAAAGAAAAGACAGAGAAACAAAGGTAAAAAGGTATCCCTCCCAAATGATTTTGCTCCTATTACTCATTGTGATGATGATAATTGCTATACTATTGGTGCTATCCATACTATTAATGATGAGAGTGATTATGCTTATGATATGAAAAGGCCCAATCTTGGGGATGCTATGTTTGATGAGAATGACATGTTTGAGAATTTATTTGCTACAATTAATGTTTGTCCCAAGCTTGGGGATGCTATGCTTTATGAGGCTGATATTTTTAACCTACCAAGTTTTGATATGCAAATTTATTATGATGATAGCATGCCTCCTATTTATGATGATTATATTGATGAAAGTGGGTTTGGAAGAGTGTCAACTTTAGGAAGTAATGATCCCACTATTTTGGAGGGTGTTGGATCTTATTGTGACAATTATGAAAGTGGGTTCAGAGAGGTCATGACTTTATTTAGTAATGATTCCACTATCTTGGAAGAGGTTTCAGTTGATTATGATGAGAACAAACTTGCTACTTATGATGATTATTGTGATGACACTTATGCTATAAAAAGTAGTGATGATTATATTTATAAAACTTGTCATGATTATGATTATCCTTCTTGTGAACATTACTCTTTTAATATGGAAACAATTTATAGTATTCGAGTTTCTTATGATACTCCCACTATTCCGAATGAGAAGAATTTTGCTTATGTGGAGAGTAGTAAATTTTCTATGCTTGTAGATCATGAAAATAATGCTTTATGTGATGGTTATATTGTTGAATTCATTCATGATGCTACTGAAAACTATTATGAGGGAGGAACATATGCTTGTAGGAATTGCAATAATATCAAGTTTCCTCTCTATGTGTCGAAAATCTTGAAGCTATGCTTGTTTTGCCTTCCTATGCTAGTTGATTATTGTTCCCATAAGTTGTTTGCTCACAAAATCCCTATGCATAGGAAGTGGGTTAGGCTTAAATGTGCTAGTCATATTCTTCATGATGCTCTCTTTATGTTTCAATTCTTATCTTTTATGTGAGCATCATTGAAATCATCATGCCTAGCTAGGGGCGTTAAACGTTAGCGCTTGTTGGGAGGCAACCCAATTTTATTTTTGTTTCTTGATTTTAGTTTCTTTTTAGTAATAAATAATTCATCTAGATTCTGTTTAGATGTGGTTTTATTGTTTTAATCAGTGTTTGTGCCAAGTAGAACCTTTGGGAAGACTTGGGTGAAGTCTTTGCGATCTTGATGTGAAAAACAGAAACTTTTGCGCTCACGAGATTAGCTGCCATTTTTTTTACTGGAGAGCGCTTTTAGGTTGATTATTTTTGCAGATTATTAATAGAAAAATTCCTCAGGTCCACCAATTTATTTAAGAACTTTTGGAGTTACATAAGTATTCTAATGATACAGATTACTACAGACTGTTCTGTTTTTGACAGATTCTGTTTTCATTGTGTTGTTTGCTTATTTTGATGAATCTATGAGTAGTATCGGAGGGTATGAACCATAGAGAAGTTGGAATACAGTAGATATTGCACCAATATTAATTTATAATGAGTTCACAACAGTACCTAAGTGGAGGTTTTATTTTATTATACTAACGGAGCTTACGAGTTTTTTGTTGAGTTTTGTGTTGTGAAGTTTTCAAGTTTTGGGTAAAGATTTGATGGACTATGGAATAAGGAGTGGAAAGGGCCTAATATTTGGGATTCCCAAGGCACCCCAAGGTAATACTAAAGGACAACCAAGAGCCTAAGCTTGGGGATGCCCCGGAAGGCATCCCCTCTTTCGTGTTCGTTCATCGGTAACTTTACTTGGAGCTATATTTTTATTCACCACATGATATGTGTTTTGCTTGGAGCGTCATTTTATTTTCTTTTGTTTTGCTTGATGTCTGAATAAAATACCAAGATCTAAAATTCTTAAATGTTAGAGAGTCTTCACATAGTTGCATAATTATTCGACTACTCATTGATCTTCACTTATATCTTTCGGAGTAGTTTGTCATTTGCTCTAGTGCTTCACTTATATCCTTTTAGAGCACGGCGGTAGTTTTATTTTGAAGAAATCTCATGCTTCACTTATATTATTTTGAGAGTATTTTAGAACATCATGGTAATTTTCTTTGGTTATTAAATTAGTCCTAATATGATGGGTATTCAAGATGGGTATAATAAAAACTTCATATAGGGTGCATTGAATACTATGAGAAGTTTGATACTTGATGATTGTTTCGAGATATGAAGATGGTGATATTAGAGTCGTGCTAGTTGAGTAATTGTGAAATTGATAAATACTTGTGTTGAGGTTTGCAAGTCCTGTAGCATGCACGTATGTAACCGTTGTGTAACAAATCTGAAGCATGAGGTGTTTCTTTGATTGCCTTCCTTATGAGTGGCGGTCGGGGACGAGCGATGGTCTTTTCCTACCAATCTATCCCCCTAGGAGCATGCGTGTAGTGCTTGGTTTCGATGGCTTGTAGATTTTTGCAATAAGTATGTGAGTTCTTGACTATTGTTGATTCCATGGATTATACACACTCTCACCCTTCCATCATTGCTAGCCTCTTCGGTACCGTGCATTGCCCTTTCTCATCTCGAGAGTTGGTGCAAACTTCGTCGGTGCATCCAAACCCCGTGATATGATACGCTCTATCACACATAAGCCTCCTTATATCTTCCTCAAAACAGCCACCATACCTACCTATTATGGCATTTCCATAGCCATTCCGAGATATATTGCCATGCAACTTTCCATCGTTTCGTTCATTATGACACATTTCATCATTGTCATATTACCTTGCATGATCATGTAGTTGACATCGTATTTGTGGCAAGGCCACCATGCATAATTTTTCATACATGTCCCTCTTGTTTCATTGAACATCCCGGTACATCGTCGGAGGCATTCATATAGAGTCATACTTTGTAGTATCGAGTTGTAATAATTGAGTTGTAAATAAATAGAAGTGTGATGATCATCATCAATAGAGCATTGTCCCATGAAAAAAAGAAAAAAAAAGGGAAGGCCAAATCAAAAAAAGGAGAAAGGCCAAAAAAAGAAAGGCCAAATATATATAAAAAAGGGACAATGCTACTATCCGTTTTCCACACTTGTGCTTCAAAGTAGCACCATGATCTTCATGATAGAGAGTCTCTTATTTTGTCACTTTCATATACTAGTGGGAATTTTTCATTATAGAACTTGGCTTGTATATTACAACAATGGGCTTCCTCAAATGCCCTAGGTCTTCCTGAGCAAGCAAGTTGGATGCACACCCACTTAGTTTCTTTTGTTGAGCTTTCATATATTTATAGCTCTAGTGCATCCATTGCATGGCAATCCCTACTCCTCGCATTGACATCAATTGATGGGCATCTCCATAGCTCATTGATTAACCGTGTCTGAGACTTTCTCCTTTTTTGTCTTCTCCACACAACCCCCATCATCATATTCTATTCCACCCATAGTGCTATGTCCATGGCTCACGCTCATGTATTGCGTGAAAGTTGAAAAAGTTTGATACTACTAAAGTATGAAACAATTGCTTGGATTGTCATTGGGGTTGTGCATGATGGGAGCATTTTGTGTGACGAAAATGAAGCATGGACAAACTATATGATTTTGTAGGGACGAGCTTTCTTTGGCTATGTTATTTTGAGAAGACATAATTGCTTGGTTAGTATGCTTGAAGTATTAATAATTTTATGTCAATATTAAACTTTTGTCTTGAATCTTATGGATCTTAATATTCTTGCCACAATAAGGAAAATTACATTGAAAATTATGTTAGGTAGCATTCCACATCAAAAATTCTGATTTTATCATTTACCTACTTGAGGACGAGTAGGAATTAAGCTTGGGGATGCTTGATACGTCTCCAACGTATCTATAATTTTTTATTGTTCCATGCTATTATATTATCCATCTAGGATGTTTTATATGCATTTATATGCTATTTTATATGATTTTTGGGACTAACCTATTAACCTAGAGCCCAGTGCCAGTTTCTGTTTTTTCCTTGTTTTTGAGTATCGCAGAAAAGGAAAACCAAATGGAGTCCAATTGACCTGAAACTTCACGAAGATTATTTTTGGACCAGAAGAAGCCCATGGCGCATTGGAGATAGGCCAGAAGAGTCCCAAGGCACCCACGAGGGTGGGGGGCATGCCCTACCCCCTCAGGCGCGCCCCTACCTCGTGGCCGCCTCGGGGACCCCCCTGACTTGTTCCCGACGCCAACGCCTCTTATATATACCCAAACTTCCAGAACATAACCTAGATCGGGAGTTCCTCCGCCGCAAGCCTCTGTAGCCACCAAAAACCAATCAGGACCCTGTTCCAGTACCCTGCCGGAGGGGGGATCCCTCACTGGTGGCCATCTTCATCATCCCAGCACTCTCCATGACGAGGAGGGAGTAGTTCACCCTCGGGGTCGAGGGTATGTACCAGTAGCTATGTGTTTGATCTCTCTCTCTCTCTCGTGTTCTTGAGGTTGTATGATCTTGATGTATCGCGAGCTTTGCTAATATAGTTGGATCTTATGATATTTCTCCCCCTCTACTCTCTTGTAATGGATTGAGTTTTCCCTTTGAAGTTATCTTATCGGATTGAGTCTTTAAGGATTTGAGAACACTTGATGTATGTCTTTCATATGCTTATCTGTGGTGACAATGGGATATCACGTGATTTACTTGATGTATGTTTTGGTGATCAACTTGCGTGTTCCGTGACCTCGTGAACTTATGCATAGGGGTTGGCACACATTTTCGTCTTGACTCTCCGGTAGAAACTTTGGGGCACTCTTTGAAGTACTTTGTGTTGGTTTGAATAGATGAATCTGAGATTGTGTGATGCATATCGTATAATCATACCCACGGATACTTGAGGTGACATTGGAGTATCTAGGTGACGTTAGGGTTTTGGTGGATTTGTGTCTTAAGGTGTTATTCTAGTACGAACTCTAGGATAGATTGAACGGAAAGAATAGCTTCATGTTATTTTACTAGGGACTCTTGAATAGAACGATCAGAAAGGATAACTTTGAGGTGGTTTTGTACCCTACCATAATCTCTTCGTTTGTTCTCCGCTATTAGTGACTTTGGAGTGACTCTTTGTTGCATGTTGAGGGATAGTTATATGATCCAATTATGTTATTATTGTTGAGATAACTTGCACTAGTGAAAGTATGAACTCTAGGCCTTGTTTCCTAGCATTGCAATACCGTTTACGCTTATTTTTATCATTAGTTACCTTGCTGTTTTTATAATTTCAGATTAGAAAAACCTATATCTACTATCCATATTGCACTTGTATCACCATCTCTTCGCCGAACTAGTGCACCCATACAATTTACCATTGTGTTGGGTGTGTTGGGGACACAAGAGACTCTTTGTTATTTGGTTGCAGGGTTGTTTGAGAGAGACCATCTTCATCCTGCGCCTCCCACGGATTGATAAACCTTAGGTCATTCACTTGAGGGAAATTTGCTACTGTCCTACAAACCTCTGCACTCGGAGGCATAACAACGTCTACAAGAAGGTTGTGTAGTAGACATCATCGAGCTAGAAAACAGATACATAGTTCCATACAACAGAAATCTATGGTCAAATATCGCATATATATATGTATATATATATATATATATATATTGTAACACCCACAATCCGGCTATATCTCCCACGTGTCGAAGCACGACTTAGAGGCATAACTGCATGGTGGTTTTGTCGCAAGAAGGGTCATCTTCACACAATCCCATGTAATGAACAAGAATGGGATAAAGAGTTGGCTTACAATCGCCACTTCACACAATGAACATATAATTCATACATCATTCAAAACACACACACATAGTCCGACTACGGACGAAGCCAAAAGAAAAGAAGATAACCCAACTGCTAGATCCCCGATCGTCCCAACTGGGCTCCACTACTGATCAACATGAAACGAAACATAGCAACGACCAAGATCTTCGTTGAGCTCCCATCTGAGCTCGGTTGCATCACCTGCACTGGTATCATCGGCACATGCAACTGTTGTGATAGTATCTGGTGAGTCACGAGCACTCAGCAATCTCAAAACCCGCGAGATCAAGACTATTTAAGCTTATGGGTAGGAAGTGGTAATGAGGTGGAGTTGCAGCAAGCACTAAGCAAATATGGTGGCTAACATACGCAAATAAGAGCGAGAAGAGAAGCAACGGAACAGTCGAGAAGCTAGAAGTGATCAAGAAGTGATCCTGAAACTACTTACGCACAATCATAACACAAAGACCATGTTCACTTCCCGGACTCCGCCAGAAAGAGACCATCACGGCTACACACGCGGTTGATGCATTTTAATTAAGTCGATTGTCAAGTTCTCTACAACCGGACGTTAACAAATTCCCATCTGCCACATAACCGCGGGCACGGCTCTCAAAAGTTTATACCCTGCAGGGGTGTCCCAAATTAGCCCATCACAAGCTCTCACGGTCAACGAAGGATATTCCTTCTCCCAGTAAGACCCGATCAGTCTCGGAATCCCGGTTTACAAGACATTTCGACAATGGTAAAACAAGACCAGCAAAGCCGCCCGATGTGGCGACAAATCTCGATAGGAGCTGCACATATCTCGTTCTCAGGGCACAACGGATAGGCCAGCCCTCGAGTTGCCCCGTGGTGGCCCCACAGTCTGCCCAGTACGGACCAACACTCGAAGGAGCACTGGCCCGGGGGGTTAAAATAAAGATGACCCTTGAGTCTGCAGAACCCAAGGGAAAAAAGGCTTAGGTGGCAAATGTTAAAACCAAGGTTGGGCCTTGCTGGAGGAGTTTTATTCAAAGCGAACTGTCAAGGGGGTCCCATAAATCACCCAACCGCGTAAGGAACGCAAAATCAAGGAACATAACACCGGTATGACGGAAACTAGGGCGGCAAGAGTGGAACAAAACACCAGGCATAAGGCCGAGCCTTCCACCCTTTACCAAGTATATAGATGCATTAATTAAATAAGAGATATTGTGATATCCCAACATAATCATGTCCATCATGGAGCAATCTTCAACTTCACCTGCAACTAGCAACGCTATAAGAGGGGCTCGGCAAAAGCGGTAACATAGCCAAACAACGGTTTGCTAGGAAGGGTAAAAAAGGTTAGAGGCTGACATGGCAATTTGGGAGGCTTGATAAGCAAGAGATAGGTAGCACAGCATAGCGATAGAACGAAGCAACTAGCAAGCAAAGATAGAAGTGATATCGAGGGTAATGGTCATCTTGCCTGAGATCCCGCAAGGAAGAAGAACGAGTCCATGAAGAAGACAAACGGACATAGTCGAACGAATCCTCACAACTCCGGAACGAAACCGAAGCTAACGAGAGAAGCAAACCGGAAAGAAGCAAACAACATGGTAAACACACAAGCATAACCATGGCATGATGCACAATCAAGTATGATGCATGTCCGGTTTAATGAGGCATGGCATGGAAATTTGAAACAAACAATACTACAAGTTAAGT
Organism: Triticum aestivum; assembly: GCF_018294505.1. Taxonomy (NCBI): domain Eukaryota; kingdom Viridiplantae; phylum Streptophyta; class Magnoliopsida; order Poales; family Poaceae; genus Triticum; species Triticum aestivum. The sequence goes on from NC_057807.1 coordinate 239,180,525, forward strand.
GGAGCTCAATATGCATAAACGAAACACCACATCAATTATTTAGTTCTCTCTCGTTTAGAAACACAACAATATTACATGTGGTTAAGCATGGCAAGAGGTGAAGCATAATAAAACTGTCTATTTAGGCAAGTTTAAATGAGGCCAGAAATAACAAATAACAATTCCAGAAAATCCCCATATGTCATTTAGCAATTTAAAGCAAGCAACAATTTTAAACATTTTAAATGTTGTTATGATGATGCGGATGACATATGCAAGTTATATGCAATTTTTATGAAAATGTTGACATGAGCATGTTATGAAGCATTTGTCACCGTGGCGGAAAGAAGAGGTGCCACGGCGACGAATCCGAAAATGATGCCACGGCAACATATCGGTTCCGGTAACCCATGAAGATACCAGTGCAAAATAAGGTGTGGATGTGCGAAACATGCAAAAGATGGTGGGGTGATCCCGGTTACCGGGTTCCCACGGGTCGACGCATGGAAAAACGAGGAGGAACGTGCATGAAGCAAACGGGCACGGTGCAAACACGAGCATCTCATACAACACATGCATTCGATCACGGTCGGTCATCTCGGTGGTTATACCTTTGAAGCGTGCATTTTCGGGGCGGAACTAGTTCAAAGCGGTGTAGGTGGAAGTAGACGTTCTCACAGCGGTCGTAATGGAAGTAGTTGTACTCGTGTCGTAGTGGGAAGTAGTGGTACACGTTCGTTTTCGGAGAGGTACTTGATGAATCCGACGTCTTCGGGGTGACGGTAGTGGTACACACAACATTGGGGTACTTGTCGGTCCGGTCTTGGCGGTGTAGATGTACACGTTGTCGAGGTACTTGTCGCATCACCGGGTGTAGTCGTACACGTTCGGAGCGGAACTTGGCGGTCCATGTAGTCAAACTTGGCGCATCCGAAGGGTACTTGGTGAATCCCCGTAGTCGTTCTTGGCGGTCTGTATGGTCATCGATGTTGTGGTACTTGGCTACATGCACGGGGTGGTAGCAAACACGGAGGTTACAGCCTCGAGCGACAGCTCGAGAAGCAGCTTGGAGGCGAAGGAACTTTGGTCGAAGCAGGAGGTGGGGAACCTGGCTGAAGGTGGTCTAGGCAGCGGCAAACCACGGCCAAGGTGCGGGAGATGCGGGTCTGTTGCAGGCAGAATAGAGGCGTCGTCTCGGGCAGGAGATGCCCGTGGCTGGAGCAGAGGCGGCAACCGATGTCGTGCTTGAGGCAAGGTCGAAGACGGCCGAGGCAGGGGGCGAGCCGCGCGGTTGGCTGATGGTAGCCGCGGCCATGGTGGTGGTCACCACGAAGCAGAGGAGGCCGGGACTTGCTACCGCTGACAAAGAGGCATGGAGAACGAGGAGGCCGGGGATGCAGATGACGGCGGGATTCGGCGAGGAGGCGTCGAAGATGGCTGGATCCGGGCCAGATCGGGTTGGGGAGGCGAGGTAGCAGGCCGGTGGCAGGGCTTGGCACAGGGGAGGCCGAGGTCGCCGGCAGCAGAGGCTGCGACGCGGCCGGGCTTCGGCCGTCAACAGCTCTGGTGGCCGGGACGGTCGATCGAGGAGGAGCTGCAGGGGAGCAGCTAGAGATGGAAGGGGGCGCGATGGTGACGAGGAGGCCGACGGGGCTCTGGCCTGGTTCTCTTCTCCAGCGAGGGCGGAGCGCAGGTCTCGCACCGGAGGGACGGGGCGAGGGAGTGAGGGGGGTCGAGGGCTGCGCGTGGGGATCTCCTCTCCCTGGTGCGATGCGTGTGTGCGTGTGAGTGGCGGCGTGAGGTGGTGCACGGGGGAGTGATCGAGAGGAGGGGATCGATCGGGGCTGGGGCTCTCGATCGGCTAGGGTTATAGGTTTAGGTGGGCTGGCTGGGTTAATGTGCCGTGACGACTGTTGCTGGGCTGCAAGGCTTCTCTCTCTCTACTCTTAAGCAGAAAAGAATTAGAAAGAAGAAAGAGAAAGAGAGGGTTTGGGAAAGAGGTAGGACATGGGGATTATTTCCCAAACTCACAAAAATGTGAGGAATTTGACAAAAATAGACTGAGGATTTTTAGAGGGAGTAAAATCCACACCTCTTGAATTTAACTCGGACAAGTTTGAATTTCGAAACCCATTCGAATGAACTCCAAATGGGTTGAAATTATAGGGGGTGACCCTACACACCATATGTGATTTATGGGCAGATTTGGAACATTTATGGACAGGTAAAATTGCAACTCAATTTTACTAAAAGATCAAAAAGGCAGGATAGAAGATTGAGTTGGATAAAAGAAGAGTAGAAGAATAATGCAAATGTGTTATGGGTGATTTCCAGTTATTGGAATATTTATTATAGCTCCCTAATAATATTGGGAGGATATGTTATAAAGAGAAAACACCATGTGAGTTCCCTCGATTTAAATAGATCAACGATCTATGCAATTTATTTATTTGAGTTTTAAAAAGGGGTTGCATGATCACATGATGCAATGATGAACGCAACAAACAAAACAAATCACGCGACGAAACTCAGAGTATCTGGTAGTCTTCTGAAGTGTCGGTCTTGGGGCGTCACAACACTCCACCACTACAAGAGGATCTCGTCCCGAGATCTAGGATGGCACCGGAGAGAAGCGGAAAAGGAAGAGGAGAGGTAAAATAAAGTTGCTTCTTTGACAAACGAATGAAACCATGATCCTTGAGAGGTTGAAAAACTTGAAAGAAAGAACACAATGGAGTTGGACACAATTGAGAGCACTGCGGTAGAAAATAGAATCAAGGAACACCATGTGAACCTTGGAGGTTGCAAAGCTATGAACGACGAGTACAATGGACACGAAGGAATTGGAACCACTCTGGTTGAAACGAGATAAACAAGGAACAAGGAAGATCAAATTCGGACAGCACTCCGGTTGAAAAGAGATGCAAGACTTGATAAGATGAAAGAACTTGAATGAGAACACAACACTCCGGTTAAAAGGACAAGAACGAAAAGAACATGATCCTCGCAATTCGAGATGATGAGTGAAAAGAGCAACATCACAATGCCTCCGGGAGAAAGAATAGAAGATAGATCAGTGGAATAACAGAATGGAGAAGAAAATGCCAACTTCTGCCACAAATGATCTTGGAAAGCACCCTTCCAAGAAAGTTATAACGGATTTGTTGGAAAACCAACAACGAAACGAATAAGCTTGTTGTGGGCTTATGGAAAACATCTCAAGACTATGAGGTGACATTCTGCCACTAACGAAAACAATTGCTTGCTTTGAGATCAACGAAGAGATGAAAACTTCTTCCACCAAGAGGATAAAGAGCAAGCTTGGGTCATGCATAATCACCACAAATAGCAACAGCCCTTAAGGAAAGGCTTTAGGTGAAATCTGACACAAGATAACTCCAACGAAGAAGTTGATTGGTCGAAAAGATCTCTTGAACGAAGAGAATATGATGGATTTAAATATCTCATTCCTAACAACCTGTGAATCATGAAACATGAGGAGAAATTATCAAGAGTGACATAACACCATCTCAAGAGATAAGGTAGAAAGAATTGCACTTTGGAATGTAAGAAGAAGAATACTTGAATTCCTCAAAACAAAACATGTGTTGAGCACCCTGTTTAATTTTGAGTATAGCTTGGCTGATCTTAACTTCAAGAGAAATCTTGAAGAACAATTGAAGAATGAAAAGAATCCTTGACGAACCACCATGTAGAGCCTCCATGAAGAACTCCGGTAATAAAAGGATGATAAAAAGAAAGAGAAGTTGAAAACACAGGGTGAAGCCTTGCGATGATTTAGATGGAGCTTCGCGACGAGATAATGCGGAAAACTTGGAACTCCGGAAAAGAAAAGATGAAGCATCTTGAACCGAGAAAATGACATGATGAACAACTCTAGAAAGAAGAAACTAGATCACTTGGATGAAACAATAATAAGAATTATGTTATGTGTATCCTTCACCAATTAAATTGATGACAAGCAACGGATTTGGCATACTACTTATTCCCGTTGAAAGGATTAAAAGAGATATAGCACAAGCTTGAGAAGGTATTGATGGAACCACCGGTGGGATTTGGAAACAACGAATATTTGATATGATACGAAGGAAGTGAAATCCTGAACGAACTACCGTAAGAATTGAAAATGAAAGTAGCAAAGGCACAAATCACCGAGAAGAATTGGAAAACAAATGAAGATACTTGAGGGGATTTAGATACATAAGAACGAAGAGATCATGAACTGATTAGAGGGTATTTGAACTATGCACCGGTAAGATTTGGAGAACGATAGCTACATGATGAGCATGAAGAATTATGACATGATGGCCTTCGGAGGAAAGAAATGGAAACAACTCATGAAATCCTCCGGCTGGTAAGAAAAGAATTGTCACAATCAAAAATAATCATGAGAGGATGGCATAAAGCTAGAACCATGAATCTTGAAGAGAATGAGCAAGATATAAGAGAAATCCTTCTTCGGTCTTCTGTGTTGAGAATGATGATGAGAAACACCACCATGAATTGTTGAGATACTCCGGGAGAATGAAAAACAAAGAGGTTGAGCCAACAATGAAAAATAATTTGAAATCGATCTTGAAAAACATTTGACTGATGAAATTCATTCTTACGTCAAACTTCGAAAAGAGTTTGGGAATGGCTCCGGGAAAACTAGAAGAGTCAGGTAAGATCCTGGGAAAGGACCTGTGGGTTAGGGCCCACTCAAAAGATACACCATTGAACTATTTAAAAGAGAGATTGCGCCGATTGAATTGAATGGCTTGAATGAGATAACATCCTCGGAATAGCTTGAACGGATTGAGAATGGAAACAAATCTTCTGAGATATCTTCGCACTCCGAAACAAATGAATAGTGAGAGGTGAATGATTAAGAGGTGCACCGGCATGAGAAAACATTTGAAACGAGGAAAGGATATGATCAAGAAAGCTTGAATTGAATCCACCGGAGAAGAAAAGAGAACGAAGAATAATAAACTTGGAGCTCCGTTAGTATCTTCCTGAGAATCACCGGATAAGAACATTGACGGAAAAGACTGGAGAGACTTCCCATCAATAAAATGAATACACGATTGAGAAATCTGAGTCCTTGAAGAAAAAAGGGTGGAGGGCGGGTAAACGAAGGCAACTTGCGGCAGATGGAATGAATACCATTGAGAAAACTTAGAATTGATCTTGCGGATGTTGAAATGATCAGATCCACTTGAAGAGAAGCACGCCGGTAGGAAAAGAATTAACATGACAACCTCGATGATCAAGAAGGATTAGTATTCACATAGCAATATGAGAACACCGTTTACGAAAGGTATGGATTCAACATTTGACTTCGAAGCAACTCAAATACCACAAATAAAACAAAACAAAGGATTTGGCTTGCAGAATAAGCCAGAACAAACATATGATAGATATTTCATCCGAAGTTTTCGTGGTGGGGCCCACACGGACTCGATCATACAGCACCATCATGTACAAGGCAGTGCACATGACATATGAAGCGTCCTCGAATCGGCATAGCCAAGGATTCTTTAAGACACAACGAGACCACTGTAAAAACGATCGTGGATACGCGGACCACTAGACGTCGAACCCCAATCTCATATCATGCATCTGTCGAAAAGATATTCTAGGAGCTACTTGAATTTCCACCTATAAAACTCCCGAAACTTTCTGGTTATGCAATCTGGTGTTGGGGATACAGGGGAAGCAATATATATCTCACCCAAAACTAACAATCCCTACATCCAAGCTCTATCCATCCGTCAACACATAACCAAGAAACCTTCGGAAATCGTGTACCTCAACCTTCGAAAAGCATCCATTATACGAGCTATGGCAATACTCCCGAACTCCCCAGTACTGGGTGGCGTCGAGGTTATCTCACCAACAACTGCATAAAAGAGATTTTTGATGTCGGCAAAACTCAGGTATTCCAGAACTGCAACGATAAAATTATGACGACAACACCTCAGAGCTCAACTCCCCGGGACACTGCCACAACCCCTAAATGTCAGGAGGCACCAAGAACAATGTTCTCGTCATAAGAATATTGGAACAATCCCAAGATACCCACATGATCCTAAAAAAAATTTAGTGAAATTTGAGGCGAGGAAAGACAAAACATCTACGTCAGGAGACCTCACCAGAGAGACGAAGGGACTGAGAAGTAAAAAGAATCCTACTCTCCGATATATATAATCCTAAGACTCAAAACATTTTGTTCTAGACTCAACAATGCCAGCGATTCGATCAAGCAGGGGGCTCCTAAGTCGGGGATGGCTTTGATTACCAACTTGTAACACCCACGATGCGGCTATATCTCCCACGTGTCGAAGCACGACTTAGAGGCATAACCACATGGTGGTTTTGTCGCAAGAAGGGTCATCTTCACACAATCCCATGTAATGAACAAGAATGGGATAAAGAGTTGGCTTACAATCGCCACTTCACACAATGAACATATAATTCATACATCATTCAAAACACACACATAGTCTGACTACGGACGAAGCCAAAAGAAAAGAAGATAACCCAACTGCTAGATCCCCGATCGTCCCAACTGGGCTCCACTACTGATCAACATGAAACGAAACATAGCAACGACCAAGATCTTCGTTGAGCTCCCATCTGAGCTCGGTTGCATCACCTGCACTGGTATCATCGGCACATGCAACTGTTGTGATAGTATCTGGTGACTCACAAGGACTCAGCAATCTCAAAACCCGCGAGATCAAGACTATTTAAGCTTATGGGTAGGAAGTGGTAATGAGGTGGAGTTGCAGCAAGCACTAAGCAAATATGGTGGCTAACATACGCAAATAAGAGCGAGAAGAGAAGCAACGGAACGGTCGAGAAGCTAGAAGTGATCAAGAAGTGATCCTGAAACTACTTACGCACAATCATAACACAAAGACCGTGTTCACTTCCCGGCCTCCGGCGGAAAGAGACCATCACGACTACACACGCGGTTGATGCATTTTAGTTAAGTCGAGTGTCAAGTTCTCTACAACCGGATGTTAACAAATTGCCATCTGCCACATAACCGCGGGCACGGCTCTTGAAAGTTTATACCCTGCAGGGGTGTCCCAACTTAGCCCATCACAAGCTCTCACGGTCAAAGAAGGATATTCCTTCTCCCAGGAAGACCCGATCAGTCTCGGAATCCCGGTTTACAAGACATTTCAACAATGGTAAAACAAGACCAGCAAAGCCGCCCGATGTGCCTACAAATCCCGATAGGAGCTGCACATATCTCGTTCTCAGGGCACAACGGATAGGTCAGCCTACGAGTAAAACCATCCCTCGAGTTGCCCCGTGGTGGCCCTGCAGTCTGCCCGGTTCGGACCAACACTCGAAGGAGCACTGGCCCGGGGGGTTAAAATAAAGATGACCCTTGAGTCTGCAGAACCCAAGGGAAAAAAGGCTTAGGTGGCAAATGTTAAAACCAAGGTTGGGCCTTGCTGGAGGAGTTTTATTCAAAGCGAACTATCAAGGGGGTCCTATAAATCACCCAACCGCGTAAGGAACGCAAAATCAAGGAACATAACACTGTTATGACGGAAACTAGGGCGGCAAGAGTGGAACAAACACCAGGCATAAGGCCGAGCCTTCCACCCTTTACCAAGTATATAGATGCATTAATTAAATAAGAGATATTGTGATATCCCAACATAATCATGTCCATCATGGAGCAATCTTCAACTTCACCTGCAACTAGCAACGCTATAAGAGGGGCTGGGCAAAAGCGGTAACATAGCCAAACAACGGTTTGCTAGGAAGGGTGAAAAAGGTTAGAGGCTGACATGGCAATTTGGGAGGCTTGATAAGCAAGAGATAGGTAGCGCAGCATAGCGATAGAACGAAGCAACTAGCAAGCAAAGATAGAAGTGATATCGAGGGTAATGGTCATCTTGCCTGAGATCCCGCAAGGAAGAAGAACGAGTCCATGAAGAAGACAAACAGACGTAGTCAAATGAATCCTCACAACTCCGGAACGAAACCGAAGCTAACGAGAGAAGAAAACCGGAAAGAAGCAAACAACATGGTAAACACACAAGCATAACCATGGCATGATGCACAATCAATTATGATGCATGTCCGGTTTAATGAGGCATGGCATGGCAATTTGCAACAAACAATACTACAAGTTAAGTGGAGCTCAATATGCACAAATGAAACACCACATCAATTATTTAGTTCTCTCTCGTTTAGGAACACAACAATATTACATGTGGTTAAGCATGGCAAGAGGTACAGCCTCGAGCGACAGCTTGAGAAGCAGCTTGGAGGCGAAGGAACTTTGGCCGAAGCAGGAGGTGGGGCACCCGGCTGAAGGTGGTCTAGGCAGCGGCAAACCACGGCCAAGGTGCGGGAGATGCGGGTCTGTTACAGGCAGAACAGAGGCGTCGTCTCGGGCAGGAGATGCCCGTGGCTGGAGCAGAGGCGGCGGCCGATGTCGTGCTTGAGGCAAGGTCGAAGACGGCCGAGGCAGGGGGCGAGCCGCGCGGTTGGCTGATGGTAGCCGCGGCCATGGTGGTGGTCACCACGAAGCAGAGGAGGCCGGGACTTGCTACCGCTGACGAAGAGGCATGGAGAACGAGGAGGCCGGGGATGCAGATGACGGCGGGATTCGGCGAGGAGGCGTCGAAGATGGCCGGATCCGGGCCAGCTCGGGTTGGGCAGGCGAGGTAGCAGGCCGGTGGCGGGGCTTGGCACAGGGGAGGCCGAGGTCACCGGCAGCAGAGGCTGCGACGCAGCTGGACTTCGGCCGTCAACAGCTCTGGTGGCCGGGACGGTCGATCGAGGAGGAGCTGCAGGGGAGCGGCTGGAGATGGAAGGGGGCGCGACGGCGGCGAGGAGGCCGACGGGGCTCCGGCCTGGTTCTCTTCTCCGGCGAGGGCGGAGCGCGGGTCTCGCACCGGGGGGACGGGGCGAGGGAGCGAGGGGGGTCGAGGGCTGCGTGTGGGGATCTCCTCTCCCTGGTACGATGCTTGTGTGTGTGTGAGTGGCGGCGTGAGGTGGTGAACGAGGGTGTGATTGAGAGGAGGGGATCGATCGAGGCTGGGGCTCTCGATTGGCTAGGGTTATAGGTTTAGGTGGGCTGGCTGGGTTAATGTGTTGTGACGACTGGTTGCTGGGCTGCAAGGCTGCTCTCTCTCTAGTCTTAAGCAGAAAAGAATTAGAAAGAAGAAAGAGAAAGAGAGGGTTTGGGAAAGAGGTAGGACATGGGGATTATTTCCCAGACTCACAAAAATGTGAGGAATTTGACAAAAATAGACTGAGGATTTTTAGAGGGAGTAAAATCCACACCTATTGAATTTAACTCAGACAAGTTTGAATTTCGAAACCCATTCGAATGAAGTCCAAATGGGTTGAAATTATAGGGGGTGACCCTACACACCAGATGTGATTTATGGGAAGATTTGGAACATTTATGGACAAGTAAAATTGCAACTCAATTTTACTAAAAGATCGAAAAGGCAGGATAGAAGGTTGAGTCGGATAAAAGAAGAGTAGAAGAATAATGCAAATGTGTTATGGGTGATTTCTAGTTAATGGAATATTTATTATAGCTCCCTAATAATATTGGGAGCATATGTTATAAACAGAAAACACCATGTGAGTTCCCTCGATTTAAATAGATCAACGATCTATGCAATTTATTTAGTTGAGTTTTAAAAAGGGGTTGCATGATCACATGATGCAATGATGAACGCAACAAACAAAACAAATCACGCAACGAAACTCAGAGTATCTGGAAGTCTTCTGAAGTGTCGGTCTTGGGGCGTCACATATATATACGTCGAGGTCTGCAACATATCTCTATTAATAAAATACCTTTTAAATACATAAATAAATATGAGGACCATGCGATAACCCTAATAGAAAATGATGAGATCAAGAAGTACCTGAAATGCACATACATATCAAGAATGACGCATGTTGGAGAATATTTCAGTTATATATGCAATTCTGAGACCCCGTCAAAAGGTTGCATTTCCACCTAGAGAATGAGCACCATGTCATTTTCTTAGATTCTACCGATTTTAAAAAGATGATAAGGAAAGAAAGAGGAGGAATCCTAAATTTATGTTGTGGATGGAGACAAATGAGATCTGTGAAGAAGCCAGAGAATTAGCAAATGATTGGTTCCTTTCACAGTGGGTATGTAAGAATATAGAGACAATGTTGAGCAAAAGAAACAAAGGAAGATTAGTTGGAAGGATATATTATGCCCCAACAGCAAGCGTTAACAGATACTGCATGTGAATTTGCACATCGGATTCTTAATATTGGTGATGGAACAAATACTTCATCAAAAGGTGAGGAATTGATTAAAATACGAAGTGACATGCTACTGAAGAAAGGAGATGATCCAAAAAAATGTGGAGATATCCAAATTTGCAACAAAGGTTTCATGGACTTAACACAGCAGATGCCCTAGCTAAAGGACTTAGGTGTGGAGCCATAGCGACTAGGTTAGCTTGAAGGGGTTAAACGGAACAAAGGACACAGGGAGTTTACCCAGGTTCAACCCCTCTCAACGAGGTAAAAACATACTCCTGCTTTCGGTTGTATTGCTTGGGTTTCGATTACCAGGGAGCGAATACGCTTGACCTAGTTCTAGATCAGTTGTTTCTTGAGTTAACTCGCTGTTGGGTCACCCCTTTATATACAGGTTGATGCCCGACGGCTTACAGAGTCCCGGCCGACTCATACAAAATGTGTCCAGCTCGGTATCTAACTAATCTTGCCTTACAATACAAGTTAAACATATGGAGGCTCACACCCGTGGGCCTCAAGTCGTCCCCGGGTCTTGGGCCTTCAATAAGCTTGCTCTATGAACCGCGATCTTCACATCTTCTTGGGCCTCTTCATCTTAAGCCACCAGTGGTATGACCCGGCCCCTCCTGGGCGGGTCATACCTAGTAGTTATATCCCCAACATTAGGCCCCAGGTTGATTTGAACTTGTTCACATCAATCTTCACTTGACTTAACAAAATCTTCTGTCATTCCTTCCTCATGAGCTTGCTATAACCCGCCGTGACATCACTTCATTGAACTGCGGTAACCCGCCAAGACATCAGGTGCATTGATTGCGCACAAAGCTTAGGATATCTTTAACAAATCCTTATCTTTAATGAACCTCTGAAAATCGAGGCATTTTTGTAGCCACATAATCATTTTTCAGCCTCCTCGATTCCCGCCCATGTCATTTATCCACCTCCTTATAAATAGGGACAGGGGTCCTCCTTCTCACTTTTATCTTGCCCCCTCGTCTTCGTATTCTTCCTTGCAATGCCTCAGCCAACTCGAGCTCCGCTGCCGCCGTCTCCGTCCAGCTTCCTCAATTCCGGCCGCTGCATCGACTTGATCGGACCAGAGCACTACGGCACAACTCTGTTGTTCCTCAACATCAGTAAGTCTTTACTTTTCCCCGTAGCAGATCTGCATTAGGGTTTTCACCGTTCATCGGTGTTCTCCACCGTTCCTCATTTTACTTTCTTGGTCCCGTAGTTTGATCTGAATATAGTACCAAAGTTGCATGGCAGTAGTTTAGCACCCCTTTTCAATCATAGAAGATCCTCCCTTTGTAAAAAGAATCATCTAAGCATACAACTTCTTCTGCTGCCGCCACCTTAGGTTTAGAATTTACTTTATTTTCTGAACTATTGTAGATCCAAAACCACAGAACCAATCTGTGGGATCTGTTTGTCCATCACTTAGCAAAAAATCACTTGTAGATCTGTTGTACTGAAAACGTGCGGGCAGCTCACATGATAAAACATAACCCGTCATATAGCATTAGTCCCCTTGTTAAGCCGCTAGTGTATATCTGCATAACTCGGCATTGTCTTCCGGTTTAACATGCTGATCTTCATAGCGCCTATTCCTCTGCTCATGATTTGGCTTCGTATAACACACTTACTTTTTGAACACTGACCGGTTTAACAACAAAATCTTAAACCAGCAATATTTTCCTTTTAGGCCTTCATCCGCAAAAATGACCAAGACTGTCACCTCACGCAACTGGGTCACCTCTTGGGTTACTAAGCAGACTTTGAATGAGCATGTTCAAGTGGGCATCTTAGCCGCAGAGGATGTCATCCATTGGAGGGCCCCAGGCACAAAAACTACTCCTGACCCCAAAGAAGGCGAAGTCATTGTCTTTACTGACCATATGCTCCAGGGGTTTACCCCACCTGGCTCAAAGTTTTTCTGTGATGTGTTCCATTTCTTAAAACTCCATCCTCAAGACATTGGGCCCAATTCTATTTCAAACATCTACAATTTTCAAGTGTTCTGCGAGGTGTACCTTCAACAGGAGCCCATTGTAGAACTATTCAGGGAATTTTACTACTTAAACCGGCATACTGAATTCACGGACGGGCCCAGCTTAGAATTAGGTGGCATTTCCATTCAGAGGCAGAAAGAAGCCACTTTTCCTGCTGCCACCCTTCCCAAACATCCTAAGGAGTGGAACTTTACTTGGTTTTATTGCAAAGATACATCTCCTAAAGGGGATAATCCTCTGCCGGGTTATCGTCAAAACCGGCTTAGCAACAGACACCCTCTCCCTGATCAGATCAGCACGGAAGAACGGGCCAAGTATATGCCCATATTTTCAAAGATCAAGGCCTTGATGGCCAATGGTTTATTCGGAGGCAATCTGGTTCGTTGGTGGGTTGCATGGAGAATTTTGCCCTTACGCCGTCGATCCGTCTTAATGCGTGAGTATACCGGCGATATCAAAGATCCGATATGTTACTCTCCCATCCTTCTGGATGATAAATCATTCAATGATATGATTGAGACTCTGCTCAATGAGAGCCTAGAGACTTGCAGCAAAGCGGGGTTGAACCCCTTCTACACCATCAACAAGCCTCCGACTGTAAGTATTTTCAAACAATCTTTTACTAAATCATTACTTGTCAATCCACCTTGTCATTATTACTTGAACTTTTGCAGGCTGATTCCCCCTTCTGGAGCAAGAAGCTTCAGGATAAACCGGCCAAGAAAACCAGGACAAAAAATAAAGCTCCCAAGAAGCCTGCCAAGAAGGAGGCAGATGCAATTGACCCATTTACCCTTGATGATGAGTCGGAGGTAGAACTTGACTCCCTTGGCTCATTCTTTGTTCATCTTATTGACATTGATTACTATCAGGATGACGTGGAAGGCAGCCACGCAGATGGTGAAGAGGTAACTATCCTTTCCTCTGACTCAGAACCTCTACAGAAAGTTCGTCAAGCGAGCAGGAAAGTAAGGTTTTCTCACCCTTTAGCTTACATGGATCCCAACTTTATTTTGAAGAAGCAGCAGCATGAAGTTCGCCACACAACCCGGAACAGTGGCGGTGGGATCCTCTCCTCCGGCTTAGCCAACACGCTGGCTCCTCCCAAACGCCGAGCAGAGGTTTCACAGATTTCTGACTTAGCTTTTCCAAAAGCGGGTCTTATTCGACAACCCCTTAACCTTTCTGATTCAAACTACCAGGGAACTTCTCACTCTTCATCCGGAGACAGAACTGGAACTCAGATTCCTTTATTCAAAACCATTCCTGGGTGAGAACATTAACCTTGTTTGCTTTTAATCACTTTCTCGAATGATATATTAATCTTGTCATGCGTCTTGTTTTCAGTGCCATAGCCAAGCCCAGCAACAAATTAAAGGTCAATAAACCGGTAGAAGATCCCAAGGCTGTTGACCCAGAGAAGCAGACAATACCTGAATCTTCACATCAAACCTCTAAAGCAGCCACTGATGACCCGCCGCCAGAAGAGCACCATGTCACCACAGACTCCACGGATGTCAACCCGGCTCATGCTACACCGCCCAGTCCCGCTCAGGCGACTCAAGAGTCTAAAGGAATAATAGTCACTAGGACGGCTTGTACAGCACCAGGCAACCTCACCGTCTTATCCAAGCACAGCACCAAAGAAGAAATTTCAGCTGTCGATAAAGGCAAGTGGAAACTAGATCTGGAGAGCTATGCTCATTTCAATGCCCAGGAGATTCACACAGGTTATCTTAACCGCCTTCACACCAGCCGTGACTTTGAAGCCGGCTTGGTTAACCTCATGAAGGAGCGCTTTGAGGTAAGCACTAACAAAACATTCTGATATATATATATATATATATCTGCCGCCAAGTCTACTGAATATGAAAACTTGAATGTGTTGTAGACTTAAATATCCTTGTTGATCTTGTAGACATGTCATAACAACTTGTAACTGTTGAATCAAAACGAGTACTCCCCAAGGGCTAGTTTAAACTGGAAAGTTAAACCGGGACTTCAAATGGTAGTGCTCAATTTCGAACATGTAGCCCCCGAGAGCCGGCTTAATCAGCATGGCTAAGCCGGGACTTATCACCATATTTATGAATAAAATCCAAATATGTAGCCCCATGAACCAGCTATAGTCGTAGAAATTTAGCCGCGTGATACGTCCATCTTGCATCATGCTTTTATATCAATATTTATTGCATTATGGGTTGTTATTACACATTATGTCACAATACTTATGCGTTTTCTCTCTTATTTCACAAGGTTTACATGAAGAGGGAGAATGCCGACAGCTGGAATTCTAGGCTGGAAAAGGAGCAAATATTAGAGACCTATTCTGCACAACTCCAAAAGTCATGAAACTCCATGAAAGTCAGTTTTGAAATATATTAAAAATATTGGGCAAAGGAAGCACCCAAGGGGGGGCACCCACTGTCCACAAGGGTGGAGGGCACGCCCTACCCCCCTGGGCGCGCCCCCTGCCTCGTGGGCCACCTGGAAGCCCCCCGATGCCTATCTACTGGTACAAGGTGTCTTTTTCCATGGAAAAAATCAGAGGAAGCTTTTGGGATGAAGCGCCGCCGTCTCGAGGCAGAACCTTGGCGGAACCAATCTAGGGCTCCGGCGGAGCTGTTTGCCGGGGAAACATACCTCCGGGAGGGGAAATCATCACCATCGTCATCACCATCGATCCTCTCATCGGGAGGGGGTCAATCTCCATCAGCATCTTCACCAACACCATCTCCTCTCAAACCCTAGTTCATCTCTTGTATCCGATCTTTGTATCAAAACCTCAGATTGGTACATGTGGGTTGCAAGTAGTGTTGATTACTCCTTGTAGTTGATGCTAGTTGGTTTATTCGGTAGAAGATTATATGTTTAGATCCTTTATGCACATTAATACCCCTCTAATTATGAACATGAATATGATTTGTGAGTAGTTACATTTGTTCCTAAGGACATGGGAGAAGTCTTGTTATTAGTCATGTGAATTTGGTATTCTTTCGATATTTTCATGAGATGTATGTTGTCTTTCCTCTAGTGGTGTTATGTGAACATCAACTACATGACACTTCACCATTGATTGTGCCTAGGGGAAGCCATTGGGGAGTAATAAGTAGATGATGGGTTGCTAGAGTGACAGAAGCTTAAACCCAAGTTTATGTGTTGCTTCGTAAGGGGTTGATTTGGATCCATATGTTTCATGCTATGGTTAGGTTTAACTTAATTCTTCTTTCGTAGTTGCGGATGCTTGCGAGAGGGGGTTAATCATAAGTGGGATGCTTGTCCAAGGAAGGGCAGTACCCAAGCACCAGTCCACCCACATATCAATTATCAAAGTAACGAACGCGAATCATATGAGCATGATGAGAACTAGCTTGACGATAATTCCCATGTGTCCTCGGGAGCGCTTTCCTTTACATAAGAGTTTGTTCAGGGTTGTCCTTTGCTAAAAAAAGGATTGGGCCACCTTGCTTCACCTTGTTTACTTTTGTTACTTGTTACCCGTTATGAATTACCTTATCACAAAACTATCTGTTACCGATAATTTAAGTGCTTGCAGAGAATACCTTACTGAAAACTGCTTGTCATTTCCTTCTGCTCCTCGTTTGGTTTGACACTCTTACTTATCGAAAGGACTATAATAGATCCCCTATACTTGTGGGTCATCAAGACTCTTTTCTGGCGTCGTTGCTGGGGAGTGAAGCACCTTTGGTAGGTCGAATTTGGTAAGGAAAAATTTACATAGTGTGCTGAAATTTACTGTCACTTGTTACTATGGAAAATAATCCTTTGAGGGGCTTGTTTGGGGTATCTTCACCCCGACTAGTAGAGCAAATAGTTGCTCCTGAACCTACTGAAAATGTTTACTTTGAAATTCCTTTGGGTATGATAGAGAAACTGCTAGCTAATCCTTTTACATGAGATGGAACATTACATCCCGATATGCACCTAATCTATGTGGATGAAGTTTGTGGATTATTTAAGCTTGCAGGTATGCCCGAGGATGTTATCAAGAAGAAGGTCTTCCCTTTATCTTTGAAGGCAAAGACATTGACATGGTTTAGGCTATGTGATGATATCAGATCTTGGAACTACAACCGATTGAAATTGGAATTTCATCAGAAGTTTTATCCTATGCAACTGGTTCATTGTGATCGTAATTATATGTATAATTTTTGGACTCGCAAAGGAGAAAGTATCACTCAAGCTTGGGGGAGGCTTAAGTCAATGTTATATTCATGCCCCAATCATGAGATCTCAAGAGAAATTATTATTCAAAAATTTTATGCCCGGCTTTCTCTCAATAATCGCTCCATGCTCGATACTTCTTGTACTAGTTCTTTTATGATGAAGACTATTGAATTCATATGGGATTTATTGGAAAGAATTAAATGCAACTCTGAAGATTGGGAACTCGACGAAGGTAAGGAGTCAGGTATAACACCTAAGTTTCATTGTGCTAAATCTTTTATGGATACCGACGCTTTTCGTGAATTTATCACTAAATATGGACTTGACTCTGAGATAGTAGCTTCTTTCTATGAATCATTTGCTACTCATGTTGATCTCCCTAAGGAGCAGTGGTTTAAATATCATGCTCCCATTGAAGTAAAAGTAGTAGAACCTATTAAAGTTGAAGAAAAAGACTTACTTATAACGTTGATCATATTGTTCCTATCGCTTATATTGAGAAACCACCCTTCCCTGTTAGAATAAAGGATCATGCTAAAGCTTCAACTGTGGTTCGTAAGAGTAAGGCTAGAACACCTACACCCCCTGAGCAAATTAAAGTTGAACCCAGTATTGCTATGGTTAAAGATCTCTTGGTCGATAATATTGATGGGCATGTTACTTACTTCTGTGATGAAGCTTCTAGAATTGCTAGACCCGATACTAAAAATAAATATAGACCTGTTGTAGGCATGCCTGTTTTTTCTGTTAAAATAGGAGATCATTGTTATCATGGCTTATGTGATATGGGTGCTAGTGCGAGTGCATTACCTCATTCCTTATACGAAGAAATTATGCATGATATTGCACCTGCTGAGATAGAAGATATTGATGTTACAATTAAGCTTGCCAATAGAGTTACTATTTCACCAATTGGAATTGTTAGAGATGTTGAAGTCTTGTGTGGGAAAATTAAATATCCTACTGATTTTCTTGTTCTTGGTTCCCCACAAGATGACTTTTGTCCCATTATATTTG
Organism: Triticum aestivum; assembly: GCF_018294505.1. Classification (NCBI taxonomy): domain Eukaryota; kingdom Viridiplantae; phylum Streptophyta; class Magnoliopsida; order Poales; family Poaceae; genus Triticum; species Triticum aestivum. Next base: position 239,198,020 of record NC_057807.1, read on the forward strand.
GTAGACCCTTCTTGAATACTGTTAATGCTAAGACAGACTGCGAAAATGATATTGTTACTGTTGGTTTAGGGGATATGTCTCATGATTTTTATTTTTCTAAATTTTGTAGACAACCCCATGATAAAGAATTGCCTAGTAAAGATGAAATTATTGGTCTTGCTTCTATTGTCGTGCCTCCTAATGATCCTTTAGAACAATATTTGCTAGACCATGAAAATGATATCTTTATGAATGAAAGAAGGGAAATAGATGAAGTATTCTTTAAACAGGGACCTATTTTGAAACACAACTTGCCTGTTGAAATTCTAGGGGATCCTCCTCCACCCAAGGGTGATCCCGTGTTTGGGCTTAAACCTTTACCTGATACTCTTAAATATGCTTATCTTGATGAAAAGAAGATATATCTTATTATTATTAGTGCTAACCTTTCAGAGCAGGAAGAAGAGAAATTATTGAAAACTCTGAAGAAGCACCGTGCTGCTATTGGATATACTCTTGATGATGTTGAGGGCATTAGTCCCACTCTATGCCTACACAAAATAAAATTGGAGAAAGACGCTAAACCAGTTGTTGATCAGCAACGACGGTTAAATCCTAAGATGAAAGAAGTGGTAAGAAATGAAATACTAAAGCTTCTGGAGGCAGGTATAATTTATCTTGTTGCTGATAGTCAGTGGGTAAGTCCTGTCCATTGTGTCCCTAAGAAGGGAGGTATTACGGTTGTTCCTAATGATAAAGATGAATTAATCCCATGAAGAATTGTTACAGATTATAGAATGGTAATTGATTTCCGCAAATTAAATAAATCTACTAGAAAGGATCATTAACCTCTACCTTTTATTGATCAAATGCTAGAAAGATTATCCAAACATACACATTTTTGCTTTCTAGACGGTTATTCTGGTTTCTCTCAAATACCTGTATCGAAAGAGGATCAGGAAAAGACCACTTTTACTTGCGCTTTCAGTACCTTTGCTTATAGACGTATGCCTTTTGGTTTTATGCAATGCACCTGCTAACTTTCAAAGATGCATGACTCTTATATTCTCTGACTTTTGTGAGAAGATTGTTGAGGTTTTCATGGATGATTTCTTCGTGTATGGAACTTCTTTTGATGCTTGCTTAAGCAACCTTGATCGAGTTTTGCAGAGATGTGAAGAAACTAATCTTGTCTTGAATTGGGAGAAGTGCCACTTTATGGTTAATGAAGGTATTGTCTTGGGGCATAAAATTTCTGAAAGAGGTATTTAAGTTGATAAAGCTAAAGTTGGTGCTATTGAAAAGATGTCGTGTCCTAAGGACATTAAAGGTATAAGAAGTTTCCTTGGTCATGCCGTTTTTTATAGGAGGTTCATTAAAGACTTCTCAAAAATTACTAGGCCTCTGACTAATCTCTTACAAAAAGATGTCCTTTTGTCTTTGATGATGATTGTGTAGAAGCATTTGAAATACTTAAGAAAGCCTTGATTTCTGCACCTATTGTTCAGCCACCTGATTGGAATTTACCCTTTGAAATTATGTGTGATGCTAGTGATTATGTTGTAGGTGATGTCCTTGGACAAAGAGTTGATAAGAAATTAAATGTTATCCAATATGCTAGTAAAATTCTAGACAGTGCCTAGAGAAATTATGCTACTACTGAAAAAGAATTTTTGGCAGTTGTATTTGCTTGTGATAAGTTCAGACCTTATATTGTTGATTCTAAAGTAACTGTTCACACTGATCATGCTGCTATTAAATATCTTATGGAAAAGAAAGATGCTAAACCTAGACTTATTAGATGGGTTCTCTTGCTACAAGAATTTGATTTGCACATTATTGATAGAAAGGGAGTTGAGAACCCGTTGCAGACAACTTGTCTAGGTTAGAGAATGTTCTTGATGACCCACTACCTATTAATGATAGCTTTCCTGATGAACAATTGGCTGTCATAAATGCTTCTCGTACTGCTCCATGGTATGCTAATTATGCTAATTACATTGTTGCTAAATTTATACCACCTAGTTTCACATACCAACAAAACAAAAAGTTTTTCTATGATTTAAGACATTACTTTTGGGATGACACACACCTTTATAAAGAAGGAGTAGATGGTGTTATTAGACGTTGTGTACCTGAGCATGAACAGGAACAGATCCTACACAAGTGTCACTCCGTGGCATATGGAGGACACCACGCTGGAGATAGAACTGCACATAAGGTATTGTAATCCGGCTTTTATTGGCCTACTCTCTTCAAAGATTCTTGTAAGTTTGTCTTGTCTTACGATGAATGTCATAGAATTGGTAATATTAGTAGACGTCAAGAAATGCCTATGAACTATTCACTTGTTATTGAACCATTTGATGTTTGGGGCTTTGATTATATGGGACCATTTCCTTCCTTTAATGGGTATACACATATTTTAGTTGCTGTTGATTACGTTACTAAGTGGGTAGAAGCTATTCCAACTAGTAGTGCTGATCATAACACCTCTATTAAGATACTTAAAGAAGTTATTTTTCCGAGGTTTGGAGTCCCTAGATACTTAATGACTGATGGTGGTTCACATTTTATTCATGGTGCTTTTCGTAAAATGCTTGCTAACTATGATGTTAATCATAGAATTGCATCTCCATACCACCCACAGTCTAGTGGCCAAGTAGAACTGAGTAATAGAGAGATCAAATTAATTTTGCAAAAGACTGTTAATAAATCTAGAAAGAATTGGTCCAAGAAACTTGATGATGCATTATGGGCCTATCGAACTGCATATAAAAATCCTATGTGTATGTCTCCGTATAAAATGGTTTATGGAAAAGCATGTCACTTACCTCTTGAACTAGAACATAAGGCATATTGGGCCATTAAAGATCTCAGTTATGATTTCAAACTTGCCGGTGAGAAGAGACTATTTGACATTAGCTCACTTGATGAGTGGAGAACCCAGGCCTATGAGAATGCCAAACTATTTAAAGAAAAAGTTAAAAGATGGCATGACAAAAGGATACAAGAGCATGAGTTTAATGTAGGTGATTGTGTTTTGTTATACAACTCTCCTTTAAGATTTTTTGCAAGAAAACTCCTCTCTAAATGGGAAGGTCCTTATGTTATCGAGGAGGTCTATCGTTCCGGTGCCATAAAAATCAACAACTTCAAAGGCACAAATCCGAAGGTGGTGAACAGTCAAAGAATCAAACATTATATCTCAGATAATCCCATAAATGTTGAAACCAATGTTATTGGCACCATAACCCCGGAGGAGTATATAAGAGACACTTTCTAGAACATTTCAGACTCAAAAAAGGAATAGGTAGGTGGTATGGTAAGTAAACCGACTCCAAAACAGTTCTAATAGCAATTTTTCTCTGTTTTGGAATATTTAGAAAAATAGGAAAATAAGAAGTAGTCTGGAAAGGACATGAGGCATCCACGAGGGTGGAGGGCGCGCCCTACCCCCCTAGGCGCGCCCCCCTGCCTCGTGGGTACCTCGTGTGCCCTCCGGACTCCGTTTTCTTGCATGATACCTCTTTTAGTTACATAATCTCCCGAAAGTTTTGACCACCGTACCACGACGAAATCAACTGTTTTTGTTTTGAATCGTTTTCTGCCAGAGTTTCTCAAGGTCAGGCATCATGTCGTCCCCCTCCTCCAACAACGTGGGCGATGATGCTTGGCTAATGAAGATAGAGACGAAGCGAGAAGAAATCGGGGAAATCAAGGGAGGTGACAAGATCAAGGAAGCCGCAGAGGAGCAAGTCCCGACAGTAGAAGAAGAAGGATTTTTGCAACCCTACTAAAATCATCTCACCCCTACTGAAATTGAAGCTTTCAAGATGATTGAGCTAGCTTGCATACAAAACAAGTATCTCACACATGAAAATATTTTGTTGCAAGAGCATATCACCGCACTCAAGGGCATTATCCGCAAGTTAGAGGATCTCCTACGCTCGATGTGCGACACCCCGTCATCATCAACTCCATCATCACCACCTCTGAAGAAAGAAACATAAACACATGGGTGTGGACACTCCCCTTGGCAATTGCCAAGCTTGGGGGAGGTGTCCCGGTATCCTATCACCATCACACTTCTATCTTTACTGTTTTCTTAGTTAGATCCTTTTGGTTATATCTTGATCTAGTAGAATAAAGTTTAGTATGATCTAGTTTTGAGTTTTTGTGTTGATCCTTATCTATGTAATCGAGTCCGTAAGCTATATATAATAAAAAATTAGTCTTGAGTCGAGGGCTTGGTTATCTTTCTATGATCTTGAGGGAATAAAAGAAAAAAGAAATAAAGAGATCATATTGATCTTATGGAGAGTAATGACTTAACATACAAAGAGTATGATGAATAAAAGTTGTTGAGAGTTGACAAACATAGTTTTGGTCATCATTGCAATTAATAGGAAGTAATAAAGAAAGAGAGGTTTTCACATATAAATATACTATCTTGGACATCTTTTATGATTGTGAGCACTCATTAAAATATGACATGCTAAAAAGTTAATGTTGTACAAGGAAGACAACGTAATGGTTTATGTTTTCGCACATCTCAGTTAAAGTATATTGTCATTGACCTTCCAAACATGTTGATCTTGCCTTTCCCCCTCATGCTAGCCAAATTCCTTGCACCAAGTAGAGATACTACTTGTGCTTCCAAATATCCTTAAACCCAGTTTTGACTTGCTGAAAAGCTCTTATATTGACTATTTCTGATGTTATGATAAATTGCAGTTGCTTCAATGACTGAGATTATAGTTTGTTAGTTTTCAATGAAGTTTCTGATTCATACTTTACATTGTGAATAGATTGTTACTTCAGCATAAGAAATCATATGTATCGGATGTAGGGTTCCGGCAGACCCTTAAGGTTCGAACTCCGGGGTGCGCACGAAGATCTCTCCCCTATCGATCTACGTCTGATCGCCTCATGAGATCTAAGCTGGAAACGATGAACAACACAAGGGACGCGAGAGTTATACTGTTTCTGGCCACCGTTGTGGTGTAATACCCTACTCCAGTGTGTGGTGTGGTGGTTTGCCTCTGGGGCTGGTGATGAACAGTACAAGGGAAGAACAGCCTCGTGAGAGGTGTTCTTGAGCTGGTGCGATGAACTGCTTGGGTGAGTTCGATCACCTCTCTCTCTCTCTCTCTTTGAATGTCTCTTCCAGATGCCTCTACTCTGTGGTGGCTAGCTCTATTTATAGAGGCCCTGGGCCTCTCCCCAAATATTGTGTGGGAAGGGCGCCAACGACGGCCATTTCAAAGTGGAACATCTAGTACAAGTTATCCTGACTAAAGTTGGTCTTCGGCTGCCAAAAGCACTAGCGATGACGCCGTCTTGGGCTCCATGGTGACCTCCATCCTACCTCTCCGCTGGTCTTGGTCTCGTTGCACTGAAATGGCAACCTTTGCCTAATGCCTCGGTACTCCACGTCTGTGCTTGCCCCCTTTGCACCAAAGAGGAAACAAGGACACTGCGCAGGCCGGCGCCTGCCTGGCGCCAGCCTGGCCTCGATCGTCATGGCTTGCGTCACGAGCACCTTGCGAGGTACCCTGCCTTGATCTCTCCGCCTCCTCGCGAGCCTGCCTGGTGAGGCCGTCCCTGAGGAAGCCTTGCGTCGTCCGCCCCACGAGGCTTGGCCCCTCGCGAGAGTCTTGAGTCTTGTGCTGATGAAGATGGGCCGTACTGGGCCACCACTTGAGCCACGCCGCAGGCCACAAGCAGGCAAGTCTGGGGACCCCCGTTCCCAGAATGCCGACAGTAGCCCCCGGGCCCAAGGCACGCTCGGACTTGGCTTAGAGGAGAAGCGAAGGGGCAAGTGCGGAGCGCCGCGGGCCCCATCAGCCTGCGGCCTTGGGCGCTGCGTGGCGGTTGATTGGACGTGGGTGTCTCTGCTTCCCCACGCTGCCTCGGCAACCGCTCGACTTGACAAGTCCCTGCATGCAGAAACGGGTCATGATTACCTGCAAACGTAGAGGCCGACGGTTGGCTTCCTTCCGGTTATAAATGCAGGATGGTGCAGGCCTCCGCTGTGCATCTCCCTCCTTGCCTCCTTCTTTCTCCCCATCCCAACTACTCGCCATCTCCCATGGCGCCGCCGAAGAGGTTCTCGGCCACGAAGAAGGGAAAGGCTCGTCGGGAAGGGCCCGACTCTCCCCCGGCCAAGCGCGGCCGAGGCCGTCCTCGCAAGCATCCTCTGGCTCCCATGGTGGCTTCCCACGGTCGTGGAGGCGATACCCTACGCGGTGATGGGCGCCAGTTTGTCAAGGGGAGGCGCGCCGTGACTGCACGGCCCCCCAGGCCACGCTTCCACTCGGCGGAGGTGCTGCCGGAGTTCGTCGTGTGGTCGGCGGACCCGACCAGCACCTGGCTCCAGCTTCCCCGCATCTTTGTAGGTGAACTTCCGGCCGGCGCTCCGGGCGGCCTCTGGCTTCAGGTGGACGGTTGCTGCAGCAGGGCCTCCTGGGCTTCGCTGGAGGTCTCCGCCGTCAGGAATGCGGCCCTGACCCGCGGCTGGTAAACATTTTCCCGTGCGCGTGGCCTGAGCCAGCGGTGCACCCTGCACTTCAAGTTCGATGGTGACGCCACCCTCTACGTGAGGGTGTTTGGAGAAGACAGTCATTGTGCTGGGTGCTGCCCCGAAGACGATGACCGCGGCCATGTACCCAGCCCCAGTGATGATCGGGATGAAGATGATGGCAGGCGCGTGGTCGGCGGCGCTCGGGGCTCGTCAAGCTTCGGCGGCTCTCCTTCGGACAGCAGCTCCTCCAACGGTGGCCGCGACCAGCCCCCACGCCTCGCGCTTGCCTGGAGGGAGGTAGCGGGTTAGTCCACCGTCGTGCCTCGATGAAGCGCGAGGAGGAGTCTGACTGAGCTCTGGAGGCAGTACGAGCCCTCGCCGCGAGTTGGTGCCGAGCAAGTCATGCCTATTTTGTTTTTCTCCCTTCCCTGCGCAAAGATAAAGTAGTGTAGGGCCTCGTGGGGGCGTGTTCAACTGTTGCTGTTAATTATCATGCTGTTTCCGCTATTTCTGTGCTGTGTTTTGGTGCCACATGCCCGCGTGCAGGAATTACTTAGCTCGGGGGGACTTGTCGCGGTCTTCGCTTCCCGAGGCCGAGGCCTTGTCGCGCGCTTCATGTCCTGCAAGGATTAGTCAGGAGGGGTAACTTCCGGTCTCGGTTGTGGAGGCGACCGACCTAGGTCCTGTGTTCGCGTCGCGATGCCCGTGGGGCACGGACTGGGAGGGGTGATCCCGTAGTGGACTTGGATAGGGAAAACCTCAGATGACTGGAGCAGAACACACTCGCGAGGGTGCCCGCGTAGCCCCCTCGCGAGACTTGCGCGAGAGAAAACAAGGCAAGTGAGCGAAAAAGACAAATAGTCACAAGCTAAGGATGGCAACAACTCCAATAAAACTTCAAATAGGAACGAACAAGCCAACTGCAGAAAGCAAATGAAAAAGCCGCGTCCGGCACCTAATCTAGTCTTCGACGTCTTCTCACCAGCGCGGAGCTAAGTGCTACCACTGGGCGTGGGCGGGAGCCCCCGAGGCACGACGGCGGCTCTCCGGAGACTCCGGGGCGTGTACATCCCGAACTCATTATTACGTGAGATTGTCACGGGCGGCGAGCTTCACAGGCATTGGCCTTCTTCACAGGCTCCAGGCCTTTCTCGGGGAAATGAGCTTCACATGCATTGGCCCTCTTCACAGGCGTTGGGCCTTTCTTGGTTCGTCTAGCTTCACAGGCGCCGGGCCTTCTTTACAGGCTCTGGGCCTTTCTTCAAGGGTAGAAATTCCGAAGATGCTGGATGTTCCACGTGTTCGGGATGGGCACCCCCTCCTGAGTCTCCAAGCAAGCAGCGCCGGGCCTAGAGACATGAACAACCTTGAACGGGCCCTCCCACATGGGCGAGAGCTTGTGCAGCCCCTCCCTGGAGAGCACCCGTCTAAGCACGAGGTCACCTACCTCGAGGGTCCTGGGGCGGATGTTGCGGCAGTGGTACCGCCGCAGTGCTTGTTGGTATCTTGCAGCCCGAAGCGCAGCCTCCCGACGACGTTCCTCCCCAATCACGAGGTCCACCCCCTGCATGGTGTCCTACTGCGCTTCGTCGAAAGCCAGGACCCGCGCGGAGCAATGCCTGACCTCATGAGGAAGGACCGCCTCAGCACCGTAGACGAGGAAGAACGGGGTTTCACCGGTCGACTTGGTAGCGGTAGTACGGATAGACCATAGCACGGACTGGAGCTCGTCGCGCCAGCCCCTGCCGCAGGCCTCCAGCTTCTTCTTGAAGGTTCGGGTTTTGAGGCCCTACAGGACCTCCGCGTTGGCGCGCTTAGCTTGGCCGTTGCTCCGGGGGTGCACCACCGAAGCGTAGCATATCTGTGTTCCAACGTTAGCACAATATGTTTTGAAGAGATTGCTGGTGAACTGTGAACCGTTGTCGGTGATGATGTGATTGGGTACCCCAAACCGGCTCACGAGTCCCCTGATGAATTTGACTGTTGAGCCAGCCGGGATCGTGCGGACATCTTCCACTTTGGCCCACTTAGTGAATTTGTCAATGGCGACGTAAAGGTAGCGATAGCCCCCTGGCGCCCGAGGAAATGGGCCAAGGATGTCCAGTCCCCAAACAGCGAATGACCATTAGAGAGGAATGGTCTGAAGCCCCTGAGCTGGCTGGTGAATCTGCTTGGCGTGGAACTGACAGGCTTCACAAGCCTTCACCAGCTCGATGGCATCGTTGAGTGCTGTTGGCCAGTAGAAACCGCTGCGAAACGCCTTGCCGACGAGTGTGCGCGAAGACGAGTGGTGCATGTAGTCTCCACCGTGAATGTCTGCCAGCAGCTCGTTTCCCTGCTCCCTGGAGATGCAACATAGAGTAACGTCATTCGGCCGCTTTCGGTAGAGCTCTCCGTCTTGGATGCAGTAGGTCGTGGCCTGCCGCGCCACACGCTTCGCATCCTCCTCCTTCTCCGGCAGGGTCCCTTGCATCAAGTAATCCTTGAACTCCGCAGTCCAACATCCCTCCTAAGGCTCCAGCGCCAGGAGCAAGCGTGCCCCTGAGGTTGGGCCACAGGCCGGGGCTCCCGAGGTAGGCGGCTGAGGGAGCTCCTCCCTAGGCTGTGCTGTGCTTGATAGTGATGGCGCTGCCGAGGGTTTGAAGAGTCGCTCCTCGAAGACGCCAGGCTCCTGAGGCAGCCGCCTGGACGCCCTCTTTGCAATGTCGTCAACCTCTTGATTGGTGCCGCGAGGCACATGTTGCATCTCCAGCCCCCAAAATGGTTTCTCCATCCTGCGGACTTCCGCGAGATACGCTTCCATGTGATCGTCCTTTGGCTCATATACCTTGTTGGAGAAGTTGACGAGGAGTTGTGAATCGCCCTTGATGATGAGGCGCTTTACCCCCAAGGCGACTGCAGCTTTCAAGCCCGCTATCAGGCCCTCGTACTCTGCTATGTTGTTGGAGACCTTCTCTTCATGTTGAAAGCAGAGTTGCACAGCATAGTAAAGCTTGTCCTGAGTGGGGGATATGAGCACTGTGCCAGCCCCCGTGCCCTATCGTGAGAATGCTCCGTCAAAGTACATGACCCAGCCGTCCGGCACTTCACTTCCTAGGGAGAGTGACCGGTCCTCGCCCGCTTTGAGCCCCGGTGCCTCTGCCCATTCCGCCACGTAATCTGCAAGTGCGGCTCCCTTGATGACCCTGGTCGTGCTGAATTCCAGTTGAAACGCTTGTAGTTCGATGTTCCATTCAGCGACTCTCTCAGCTGAGTTGGGGCTCCTAAGTACCCTTTCCAAGGGGTATGATGAGACGACCTTGATGGGATGGCCTTGAAAGTAGTGTCGCAGCTTGCGCGAGGCCACTAACAATGCGAGGAGTTTTTGGGGCATGGGGTACCGCGCCCTCGCGTCTCGTAGCACCGTGCTGACGAAGTAGATAGGGTGCTCGACGAGGTTGAGGGTACTAGCGCAGCCCGCGTCCTCCGGAGGTTGAGGCGCCTCTTGAGGCGACGGGGCCCCTAGTGCTTGGTCGCCTGGAGAGGCCTCCTCCGCTCTGGGTGCACTCCCCTGCTGAGGCTGATCCTTTTCTACTGCGGTTGTGGTCTTCGCGAGGCCTTCCGGGCTTTGCTCTGCCCCGGCTGGGACGGCGGCTGCGGCCTTGGCCCTGCGCTCCTCTCTAACCGCCACCAAGGCTGCACTAGCAGAATAGGGGGTGGCTGCAAGGTAAAGCACCAAGGGCTCCCTAGGGCGCAGAGCTACCATCACCGGTGGGCTAGTAAGGTACTTCTTAAGATCTTGGAATGCCTTGTCGGCCTCTTCAGTCCACTCGAATGGGCCCTTCTTCTTCATCAGCTTAAAGAAGGGCAGTGTCCGCTCCCCCAACTTGGAGATGAAGCGTCCCAGTGCGGTTACACGCCCGGTGAGCTTCTGCATTTCTCTGAGGGTCTTCGGCGGACTCATGTCTTCAACCGCTTTGACCTTCTCTGGGTTAGCCTTGATGCCCCTGTGGGATACTAGGAAGCCCAAGAGCTTGTCCGAAGGGACTCCAAATACGCACTTCTCTGGATTGAGCCGCAGATCTACTCCACGGAGGCTCGCGAAGGTTTCTTCCAGGTCCTGTATCAGGGTTTTCGCCTCCCGAGACTTCACCACAATGTCATCGACGTAAGCTTCAGCGTTTCTCCTAAGCTGTCGGCCGAAGGCGATGTGCATCAGCCGCTGAAAGGTCGCTCCTATGTTGTGCAGCCCAAACGGCATGCAGGTATAGCAGTACACTCCGCACGGGGTCAGGAAGGCCATTTTCTCCACGTCTTCTACCGCCATCTTGATCTGGTGATAGCCCGAGAAGGCATCCAGGAAGCATAATAGGTCACACTCAGCGGTAGAGTCGACGATCTGGTCGATGCGAGGGAGCGGGAATGGATCCTACGGGCAGGCCTTGTTGAGGTTGGTGAAGTCGACACACATGTGTTCCTTTCCTCCCTTCTTTGGCACGATAACAGGGTTGGCCAACCAATCAGGGTAGCGGACCTCGCGAATGACTCCTGCTGCCTCTAACTTGTGGGTTTCTTGGACGATGAAGGCCTGCTTTTCGGTGGATTGCTGCCTTGCCTTCTGCTTCACGGTGCGCACATTGGGGCACATGTTAAGATGATGTTCAATCACATTCCTTGGGACTCCTGCCAGCTGATCAGGCTCCCATGCAAACACCTTCTTTTTTGTGCGCAGGAATTTCACCAAGGCCTCCTCCTGCTCAGGCTCGATGTTGGCGCCTATGGTGAAGGTGGCGCCAGTGGATCCATCCTCGTCGACCGGTACCTGCTTGGTATCCGCCTTGTCTTGGCTGAATAGCTGCTTCTTCTTAGCCGGCGCAGCCCTCTTGGGCTCGAGGACATCTCCACTGGTGGGCTGCACCACCGCGACTGCCTTGAAAGCAAGCTTGAGTGCCTGCATCGCATCCCTTGTGTCTCCGGACATGGTAAGGACGCCGCTGCTCCCGGGCATCTTCATGAGGTTGTACGCTGGGTGAGTCGCTGCCATGAACTGGGCCAAGGCTGGGTAGCCGAGGATGGCGTTGTATGGGAGGCCGATGGGGGTGATGTCGAAGTCGATCAGCTCCGTGCGGAAGTTGTCGTGGGTGCCGAAGGTCACCGGGAAGCGGATCTACCCCAGGGAGCCGGCGGAACTGCCTCCACGCCCGAGAAGGGCCTGCCGGGTTGAAGCTGCTCTAGTGGCACGTGAAGGAGGCTGAAGGCCTCCACCGAGAGCACGTTGAGGCCGGCACAACCGTCGATGAGGGTCCTAGTGATGGCCACTTGGCAGATGGTGGGGGTGCATAGCATCGGGAGCGCACCCGAACAGGCGGTGTTGGAGGGGTGATCATCCGAGCTGAAGGTCAAATCGGCATTGGGTGCCACTCAGCCCAGGGGAGTTTCTCGGCGCTTGAGAGCGGCGCCGATCTGGCGGACGAACGGCTTGACGTGGCGGCTCGAAGGTGGTGCCTGCGATCCGCCCAGGATGGCCGCGACGACTGGGGGTGCCGGTGCAGCATGATGGGCGAGGAAGAGGTCGCACAACTCCTACCAGGACGCCACAGAAGCCGCTGGCAGGTGGAGCAGCCACATGCGCGGGACGCCGGTGAGGGCCACGGGCAGCTAGTTCGCCATGACCTTGTCGTCGCCCCGGCCTAGAGGACAGCTTCTTCATATGCCTGCAGGAAGGCATGCGGGTCGGCCGTGCTGTCATAGCGCGGTGGCTTGTCCGGCTTGAACTTGCGCAGCCACTGCACCTGTCGCATGGCAGGGGCCAGGGCTCGGAGCCCCCTGGTTTCGCGCCAGCGTCGACAGCTGGAGCGGGTGGCGCGTTGGCCGCCATGAGGGCAGAATGTGGTGCTGATGGGGAACGGGCCGACGGAAGGGAGAGCTCCGGTGCACCCATACCTGGCGCGCCAAATGTCGGATGTAGGGTTCCGACAGACCCTTAAGGTTCGAACTCTGGGTGCACACGAAGATCTCTCCCCTACCGATCTACATCAGATCGCCTCATGAGATCTAAGCTGGAAATGATGAACAACACAAGGGACACGAGATTTATACTGGTTCAGGCCACCGTTGTGGTGTAATACCCTACTCCAGTGTGTGGTGTGGTGGATTGCCTCTGGGGCTGGTGATGAACAGTACAAGGGAAGAACGGCCTCGCGAGAGGTGTTCTTGAGCTGGTGCGATGAACTGCTTGGGTGAGTTCGATCGCCTCTCTCTCTCTCTCTCTCTCTCTCTCTCTTTGAATGTCTCTTCCAGATGCCTCTACTCTGTGGTGGCTAGCTCTATTTATAGAGGCCTTGGGCCTCTCCCCAAATATTGAGCTGGAAGGGCGCTAACAACGGCCATTTCAAAGGGGAACATCTAGTACAAGTTATCCTGACTAAAGTTGGTCTTCGGCTGTCAACAGCACTGGCGATGACGCCGTCTTGGGCTCCACGGTGACCTCCATCCTGCCGCTCCGCTAGTCTTGGTCTCGTTGCACTGAAATGGCAACCTTTGCCTGATGCCTCGGTACTCCACGTCTGTGCTTGCCCCCTTTGCACCAAAGATGAAACAAGGACACTGCGCAGGCCGGCGCCCGCCTAGCGCCCGCCTGGCCTCGATCGTCATGGCTTGCGTCACGAGCACCTCGCGAGGTACCCTGCATTGATCTCTCCGCCTCCTCACGAGCCTGCCTGGCGAGGCCGTCCCTAAGGAAGCCTTGCATCGTCCGCCCCGCGAGGCTTGGCCCCTCGCGAGAGTCTTGAGTCTTGTGCTAATGAAGATGGGCCATACTGGGCCACCACTTGAGCCACGCCGCAGGCCGCATGTAGGCAAGTCTGGGGACCCCCGTTCCCAGAACGCCGACAATATGACAATATATATATGTTGTTATTCTAAGAATGATCATGATGCCCTCATGTCCGTATTTTATTTTATTGACACCTCTGTCTCTAAACATGTGGACATATTTTTCGATATCGGCTTCCGCTTGAGGACAAGCGAGTTCTAAGCTTGGGGGAGTTGATACGTCCATTTTGCATCATGCTTTTATATGGACATTTATTGCATTATGGGTTGTTGTTACACATTATGTCACAATACTTATGCCTTTTCTCTCTTATTTTACAAGGTTTACATGAAGAGGGAGAATGCCGGCAGCTGGAATTCTGGGCTGGAAAAGGAGCAAATATTAGAGACGTATTCTGCACAACTCCAAAAGTCCTGAAACTCCACGAAAGTCGGTTTTGGAATATATTAAAAATATTGGGCGAAGGAAGCACCCGAGGGGGGCCACCCACTGTCCATGAGGGTGGAGGGCGCGCCCCCTACCTCGTGGGCCACCTGGAAGCCCCCCGATGCCCATCTTCTGGTATAAGGTGTCTTTTGCCCTGCAAAAAAATCAGAGGAAGCTTTCGGGATGAAGCGCCACCGTCTCAAGGCGGAACCTTGGCGGAACCAATCTAGGGCTCCGGCGGAGCTGTTCTGCCGGGGAAACATCCCTCCGGGAGGGGGAAATCATCACAATCGTCATCACCATCAATCCTCTCATAGGGAGGGGGTCAATCTCCATAAACATCTTCACCAGAACCATCTCCTCTCAAACCCTAGTTCATCTCTTGTATCCGGTCTTTGTCTCAAAACCTCAGATTGGTACTTGTGGGTTGCTAGTAGTGTTGATTACTCCTCGTAGTTGATGCTAGTTGGTTTATTCGGTGGAAGATTATATGTTTAGATCCTTTATGCACATTAATACCCCTCTGATTATGAACATGAATATGATTTGTGAGTAGTTCTGTTTGTCCCTGTGGACATGGGAGAAGTCTTGTTATAAGTAGTGATGTGAATTTGGTATCCGTTCGATATTTCATGAGATATATGTTGTCTTTCCTCTGGTGGTGTTATGTGAACATCGACTACATGACACTTCACCATTGTTTGGGCCTAGGGGAAGGCATTGGGAAGTAATAAGTAGATGATGGGTTGCTAGAGTGACAGAAGCTTAAACCCTAGTTTATGCGTTGCTTCGTAAGGGGCTGATTTGGATCCATATGTTTCATGCTATGGTTAGGTTTACCTTAATTCTTCTTTCGTAGATGCGGATGCTTTCAAGAGGGTTTAATCATAAGTGGGATGCTTGTACAAGGAAGGGCAGTAGCCAAGCACCGGTCCACCCACATATCAAATTATCAAAGTAACGAACGCGAATCATATGAGCATGATGAAAACTAGCTTGACGATAATTCCCATGTGTCCTCAGGAGCGCTTCCCTTTATATAAGAGTTTGCCCAGGCTTGTCCTTTGCTACAAAAAGGATTGGGCCACCTTGGTGCACCTTGTTTACTTTTATTACTTGTTACCTGTTACGAATTACCTTATCACAAAACTATCTGTTACTGATAATTTTAGTGCTTGCAGAGAATACCTTACTAAAAACTGCTTTTCATTTCCTTGTGCTCCTCGTTGGGTTCGACACCCTTACTTATCGAAAGGACTACGATCGATCCCCTATACTTGTGGGTCATCACCGGGTCATCATAGAATTGTCTTTAAAAAGAGCATTGTACATTAGCCCCAAGTGCCAAGTAAAATACTTGTATTTTGCTTGGGACTTCAAATAAGGTGATTACCATAACCATATATTGCTGCTAACTCGCCGTATCTTGTAGGCTGAATTAAATATGAAAGAATCTCAAGTGGCAGATCTGATGCAAAATTTCCAGTCCCAACAATCAGAAACTTCAAAGGCTAAGTCAGAGCTGAAAAACCGCCTTAGAAAATATTGAAAAGCTGAAGAAGGATTTCAGCACAGAGAGAACTGGCAGCTCTATTGAAAAGAGCAGAAGACGCTGAAGCTGCCCTTAAACCGGTGACTAATGAGTTATCCGGTTTAAAACATCAAATCAATAGCATGACCACTGCCATCTTTGGTAAGTAATAGAATTCTTCAATTTGTATCATCAATGTATCACAATCATTAGCCAGCTTACCAATATCTTTACTGATGCAGGCTCCAGAAGCTCCAAGCTGGGTCAAGACATGTGCATAAGGCTTAAAGCTGTATATACCCTTATGGAGCAGTTGTATACTAGTGCTCAACGGGCTATTTCTGATGCCTCCACTACAAAAAATACACTTCCGTGATGATACGTGCTTGTCACAGTAGGTCACATTTTTTGTCATGCATGTACATCCATGACGATTTTATGACAGAATCAAGATAGTCATACTTGTGCTACCGTAGAAGTGTTCCATGACATTACCAAAATTATCATCACGGAAGTGTCCACTTCCATGACGATAAATCGTGCGTCACAGAAGTGCTTTCATCAAGGGTGACCGACACGTGGCATCCACCGTAACGGAACGTCGTTAAGCTATCGGGTCGGGTTTTGGATCTGATAACCCGTTAACATCCCCGACCAATGGGAAATTTCCACGTGTAAAATTCTTATTGGCCAGACGAAACACATGTCAGCTCGCTAGTGGGTCAGATAGGCGCCTGTGATATGTCGACACATGCCACGACCCACCACTGGCCCATTTAGCTTACAAAGCCGGCCCGTTTGACTTGGTCAAAAGTTAACGGGCTGGCCCATGAAAAGCCTGTTAACGGTCTCTTCGCAAATAGCCCATTTACGGCCCGTTAACTCACGGCCCGTTAGGCACTAAAGGAAATCGGCCCAACAACGTCATGTGGGCCGTCGAATATAACACCAGCCCATTTCACTTTCGGCCCATGTATGGCCCACGACGTCTTTCGGCCCATATGAGGCCTTCGTATCTTTCGGCCCTTTACAGGCCCACGGTGACTCTAGCCCATAATGAACAGTAATTTTCTTTGTACCCGTTAACGGCCCGTGATTTACATGGGCTGTTTCCAGCCCGTGTTAGCTTTCGGCCTATTGACGGCCCATACGTTCTTGGGCTCCTTTTCGGCCCTCGATTACTTCCGGCCCGTTACTGGCCTGTTCCCCTAATGGGCCAAATTCGGCCCATGGCAAGAGTCGGCCCGTTAATGGCATGTTCCCCAAATGGGCCAAATTCGGCCCATGGCAAGAGTCGGTCCGTTACTGGCCTGTTACCCTAATGGGCCAAATTTGGCCCATGGCCAGAGTCGGCCCATTTCTGGCCTGTTAACCCGTTGCGTCGTTTCCAGCCCGTCCTATATTCTGGCCCATTAACGAACCGTTATGCCTGTGACAGAATTAAGCCTTTGCAGTCCTATGGCTTGTTAACGGCCCGTTAGCATGCTGGGCCGATACCAATTACGCCCGATTACGGCCCATGTAGACCCATTTATCCGATGGCCCGAGGCCCACCGATTATAAGCCCATTTATCGACGGCCCGAGGCCCACCGATTACAGGCCCATTTATCGACGGCCCGTAGGAGACCCGTGGATCCTACGGCTCGTATATGGCCCATGGTAGTTGCGGCCACTAGCAAACCAGAGAAAAGGAAGACTAGGAAATAAATAAGCCCGAAACTAACGCTAGGCTATTAAGGCGTTGCACAGATTACATCCACTCGGCATCAAAGATCACCACCAGTGCAAATATAGGGAACATCCTACACTATACAAAAATGGCTTGTTTTTTTCTTCAGCCGGTGGCTGCACGTTAAGAATAAATTTTGTATCGCACCAAAACAAATTACAACTATATAACAAAAGGAAGGTTGGCATAAAACTTAACAGTCTAGCAGATAAATGCACCACCAGAAGTTCAGAAGCTCAGTTCATTTGACCTGACTGTTACGTTTTCATGTTGTATTGTCCGATGGAGCACCATAACCCTCGCCTTCATTTCCCCTAGGCTCCTGAACAACATAGCAAATGTCTGATAGTCTGGTTTCAAAACCATGCATATCTTGACGACATTGAGCAATGTTTCTCCTTGTTTCACAAAGGGCCTCTGTTAGGGAATGGACTTGTGTCTGGAGCGCAGATACAACATTGCTTTGAGCTTGCATATCTTGATCATGAGGCAGTTTGGACGATATTGCCTTAACAACCAACCCAGTATTACGCAGGAACGTGCTTTTGGCACTGTTAGTGGACAGGTACTGACCCACTGCAGCAAGAGCTGACATTGCGGTTATAGTTGCCTCGCCACCTTCAGAAGGTGGCGGTTCCACCATTTTTTCCATAGCTCGCTGAAAAGTTGAGGTTTTACATTAGTAGTACCAGAACAGAAGATATTAAGGAGGCAGCAAAACCAAACAAAATAGCTTTGGTCTATATACAGAACTTATTCTGGTGAACCCATGTAAAATATTAGTTGTATTTTATTGCAAAGTACATAATAAAACCAGGTTCCAAACATATGACCATGTACCATCGCTAATGTATTGTCTATTTCTTCACATTGTATTGAGGGCTAAGGATAAAGAGACGAAGTTTATAATACGGTAAGCATAGTATGACATCATTCATATCACAAAACAACTGAGAACAGACAAACAGGCAATTGTAACATTGTGTGGGCAAGTCCAGCACGGAACTAGATTACGGGTCAAGATCAAAGGAACATCACTCCTCTCTTTTAAACCTTGTAAGGTGCAATGATACGCTAAGACAATTGTGTATAAAATTGAAAAGAGTAATAGACATTGGCTGCAAACCATGCAGTTCAAGGCACAAGTCAGAGTAAGTAGTAGTTAAAAGGCATGAGGATTAAGGACTTACAACAGCGGCTTTGACTGGTGTAGTCATGCCCTTCTTCTTGCTGGTGTGACAGTCCTTGAAGATTTCCACAGCATTTGGTTCAGGTACTTTTTGGTCCTTGCGGGCTTTCCTCTGCATTTCGAACAAGTCAATATAGATCTGATAATATGGTACAGCGAAAAGAGTGAAACAGCAGCTAATTACAAGAGCCTCGCAGTGTGCAATATAGCTACGAGATCCTGTCGTCTGTTGGAATTTCACTTTCGTACGGTTGGCCTTGTTCTTTGAACAGTTCACCTACAAGAAGATAGATTTGTGTGGCACATGCGTAAATAGGACTTCAACATGTGATCTGATCACATATATATAATGTACCTGATACTTCGGATCAGACCAGTGTTTAACAAGGCCCCTCCAGTCTTCATCCGATATATTTTCCACTGGAGATGTTTGGGAAAGTTCACTGTTAGCCTTGCCTTCAAAGTGAGTTTTCCTCAAGTTATACCGATACTGTCGCAGAGCAGACTTGAAAACATGGGTGCAAGCTTGTCTGGTTGCATCATCTTGGCTATCCAACTTGAACCTCATCTGTTGAAAATTATGGGAGTCTCATTATCAGCAACCTAGAAAGTATGGGACAGAGCAAGACGATATTACTAGTTTCCATACATAACCATACTTACAGATAAATGGTCGAGGAAGGTGTTGAACTGGGTTTCGTCTTTGTCATTCCTGTACTGAATCCATGTTGGGAGGATACGTACATGACACCTAACGGCAACCGCTGCCTCTGATACTAACTTGGCTGACTCTGTAGCATCACGTGGCCTTTTTAAACCTGCCTCAAAACGGATCTCCATTCTTCCTCCTCTAGATTTAGTTAACCTATCGAGCATTATCCCTGATGTTTGTTTCCTCTTGCGCCTAGGTGCTAGTCCAACAACGAACATAGGAAGTGTTAGTGTACATCAAACTGTGAGACTACATATAAAGAAGCATGCAACTGTAACTTGACTCCAGCAACTACCTTCTTGCTGTTGAAGCTCACAAGGTTCATCTGATATTGCCAACTCGTCTTGTGTCAAGAGTGCTTGGGAAGTAGTGTCAGGTGGCAAGGGAGCTTGGGAACGTGCTGCTAGCTCAGTTGACGCACGAGTAAGTCGTGCAGCTGGTAGTACTGTGGTAGGTGTTGCAAGAACTAGGGCTGTCTCTGCTTGTTTGGTGGCAGCTATTTGTTTCTGTTTGGCTTTTTTGCAGCTCGTGTAGCATGGGATGCCGTGTTTGTAGAATTTTCCGCTGGACTTTGACCTTCTATTGCACCATCAGTACCAGCAGAATCTGCAGGATTCATCCGCTTCTCATTCCCTGCCATTCTGTGTTTCTTCCTCTTTCTCTGTGCCATGTTAAGTCAAGCCGACAAGAAAAACGAATAACAATTTAGTTCTTCAGAACAAATTGATGCGTGATGCAGACGAACTGAACTTTGATGTTAGACAACCACATGATAGGAGGATGTAATATGTATGAAAAACAGGACGGAAGAGATAACCAGAACTATGATGTGTAAACTAAGAAGAAGACATTTCACCAAATTAGAAGCAATGCAATGGAAGGTAGACACCATATGAAAGATGCTACAAATATCGCTCTGCCAAGTTAACAGTGTCTCATCATAAATGGCGTTTAAACAAATGTGAAGCAGTACAAGAAATAAATCATATGCAAGATGCAAACAACATCACACTACCATGTTAGAGGTCTCTCGTCATTAGTGCCATTGCATATTCACAGCATTGCATATTCACAGCTTATGATGTGTAAACTAAGGAGAAGGCATTTCAACAAATTAGAAGCAATGAAAGCTAGACACCATATGAAAGATGCAACGAATATCACTCTACCAAGTTAAAACTGTCTCGTCATAAGTGCCATTTCAACAAATTAGTAGTACAAGCTAGAAAAGAATGTGAGATGTAACCTATATCACACTCCGAAGTCAAACGTGTCTTATGATAAGTGATTGTTGCAGGTTACACAACAGTAGTAATTTGATGTAAGAACATGGTGTGATAGACAGATATTGTATGTTCTAGAAACAGGAACACGTGTCTTATTCAAGTATAATGTGTAAAGTAAGCAGATGGAATTCAACAAAATTAGAAGCAATACAAGCTAGACATCACACATAACATGCAACCACATATAACAGTGCCAAGTTAGAGGGAGCACCAGTGATGCTGCACTAGGGGAGACGTGCTCATCATAAACACAGCTTTGTTGAGTGTCTATGCATGTGTTGTCTTGGAAATCATCTTGGGGGTGTGGAGGAGTAGAAACTGTAGAGGCCCTCCGTTCGGAAGGAGCACCTTTATCCGCTGCCTTGCTAACTTCCTTCCGCTTTATTGATTTTGAATTGTCAAGTAAAACCGACAAGAAAAAGCAATAAAATTCTCTCTTCAGAACTCATTCATGCATGATACTGACAATCACTACTTTGATGTAAGGCAAACACATGATACCAGGATGGAATATGTACGAAAAACAGGACGGCATGGCATGTTCACAACTGTTTGTGTAAACTAAGCAGAAACCATTCCAGCAAATAAGAAGCAATGCAAGCTAGACACCACATGAAAGATGCAACCAATATGACTCTGCCAAGTTAAAAGCGTCCCATCATAAATGGAATTTCAACAAATTAGAAGCAGCGCATGCTATAAATCATATGAAAGATGCAACTAATATCGCACTGCATATACTAAAGGTGTCTCGTCATATTGATTGATGCGGGATACAAAAAAACAATAGTTTTATGTAAGGACATGCTTAATAGACAGATGTACTATGTACTAAATACAGGAAGGCATGTCACATTAACAGGTATAATGTATAAGCTAAGCAGACTAGCACATGCAGTTTAACCAGATTGGAAGAATTACAATCTAGACACCATATGCAACATGCAACCACATATCACGCTGCCAAGTTAGAGCAAGCACCTGCGATGCTAGTGTAGGGGAAATGCTGTAATCAACTACAGAGCTACGTTCACTATCTTCATCTAGCATTTCTGTTTCTTGAGAATCATGTCGGGAGGCTGACGCTGCATTCTTTAAATGAGGAGTAGTCCCCTTGCCTGCCTGCCTCGTCATAAGTGATTGATGAGGGATACACAAGAACATTAGTTTGATGTAAGAACATGGTTAATACACAGATGTACTAGTATGTACCAAAAACAGAAAGGCATGTCATATTCAAAGGTATAATGTGTAAGCTAAGCAGATGCAATTTAACCAAATTGGAAGCAATACAAGCTAGACATCCGGCTGGAGTGGTGAACATGATCATCTAGGACCTGAGAGCCTGGTGGGAGGCGGGCTGCTTCGCCACCATCGCAGCTTTTTAGTTGGCTTCCAGGTGATGCATGTCTTTGCTGGGCTTGTCACTGGCTCGGCCAGTGCCCTGACTAGCTATTTGTCTTCTGGTGCTCACGGGATGGTGGTTCATGTAAAAAATATCTTTCCTTATCTTAATAAAGACCGACTTCGGCCTTTCGAATACAAGCTAGACACCATATGGAACATGCAACCACATATGACACCGCGAAGTTAAAGCAAGCACCTGGGATGGTGGTTCATTGCGAGCGAGGTCATCCACTCCAGAGCTACGTTTACCGTCTCCATCTGCTGACACTGCACCCTTTATAGCGTTGTAACGTGTCGTGCCTAGCCGCATAGAAAGCTGGCACGACTTGTCTCTTTTCTTTTTTGCTTCTCTTCGGGCAGACTCTGAAATACCCTTGCATAAAAACACAATAGTGAGAGTATGGGTGAAGTGTGTGCAGAACTAGTGCACTGTAAAAGTAGCAGATAGCAGGTGGCTGAAAAATAAATGACAGGAGACATATGATAGCTCTACAACATTGCATGGCAAACAAAATTAGATTCTACTCCGTATGATTTTGTAATATATGAGCACAGGAAATGCAGGTACTCCTCCAGCACACCACCACATGTGGTCATATCTAAGATAACAGTCGACTGAAAATAAATAGGTCAGTCGATTTTTTTAATGAACCGTCCGATCTATAAGGAACGGGCAGATGGCCTTCGTCTACCTCCCGCCAGTCACTGTTGACGATCTTTCTCGAACCGCCAGCGACCACCGGCCCAGACCCCTGCCTCCGCCGCCCCGCCCTCCCATCGACCTCACACCACCGCCGTGCTTGGCAGCGCCCCCAGGCCATCCCTTTAATCCCGGCCGACCTCCAGATCGGGCGCCAGTAGCTCTAGGCCGCACACGCCCCTAAGATAAACACCAAGGCGCTGCTTCCCCGGCGTAATAGGCGTACTAGCGCCTGTTACGCCGGGGAATGCTTCCGTTAATTGGGAATCAACTGGCCAGAAATTGAAATTCAGGGGGGCGACGGACCTCTAGCTAAGGTGAAATAGTATATGAGGAGAAACCTTGTGCATCGCGAGTTACTAGGAACATCTAGTATCAAGAAGAAGCGGTCAACTAGTGTCTTCTGTGGGATGAATACCGTGCAAGCAGAGACGTAAGATTTGCACGAATAAGGGAAGAGGAGTACCTTCTTCGGTTGCCGGTGTGGTCACCTCCACATGTCGCGCCGATCTTCTTCTTTTTACCGGGGAAACCGATGTTCTGGAGGGTGCAGGCTTGGACGAACCCATGGCCAAATTGTTGACTGTGTTGCCGTGGCCGTATGTCGGCGGAGGGGAAGCAGATCCGAGGCGGCGAAGGACGGCGTAGCAGGAACAGCTCCGGTGCGGTGGAGGGTGGCGAAGTTGGAGCGGCAGCGGTGAGGCGCAGGACGGCGTGGTTGAACTGGCTCGGGTACGGACGGCTCGGCCTCGGCTTCAACTACTAGCCGTGGAGGGCGTTGCGGTTGAGGTTGCGGTGGACGACGACGTCGGGGTATCGGCTCCGGCGTGATGGAGGAGGGCGGCGGTTGATGGGTGGGATGGGGTGGCGGACGGAGGACGCCGGGGTTTCGCGGCTGGTGGAGAGGTAGTTTTGGCGCCCACGGAGTACGAATGGGGAATCGGACGGGTGGGGGGAACCATGTTTCGGTCTGGGACGCGCTTGTTTTTGGCTTTTTTGAACAGAAGATGGGACGCGCTTGTTTGAAATTTGGGGAAAGTACAAACTTTGCCCCCCTCTTAAATTTCGGACCTACTGCGGGTCGGGGGTAGGATGGTAATCCCAGGTGTCCCAAATAGTGGGCGGGAGCGATTTCGGCCGCGCGCATGTGTGCTTAGGCGGCCATTGTGTATGAATGTTTTTCGGAGGCGGTTGCGTGGCGTCTAGATGAAGCTACAAACCTACCCCGGTTTAGACCTTTGGACGTCGGGCCGGTAGGTTTCACGGGTCGGAGTTATTAGAAAAGTAATTTCCTTGTACTACCAAACATTGGTCTCACGCGGTTTCGGGCGAGTAGAGGCTCTTTTGGCGCTTCGTTCGAAATTTTGAAACACAAGCATTCACGTTTAGAGTACTCTTGAACTATGAGGATTGACCTAAATAGACAACGTTATATTTGACCTTGTATGTTTGAAAACCTCATTAAATTATCCGCTTCTTTTTGAAATTTTGACACTTGAAAATCCTATAACTACGATTATTTTGGAATGGAGGAGCTAAATTTGAATCTATTTTGTACACGACTACATATGCTATTATGTACAAAATCAGAGCAAAGATTGGTGCCCCCATAATTTAGGTATGGTTTACAAATGCCATGATATCAAATTCAAATAATTGAATGGACTTCATGTTGAATTCGATTTTTTTAAACCACCTTAAGTTGAATTCAAATGTATGCTAGTTCATAGGTAGCTATTTATAATGTCCATTGTGTAACTTTCGTATGTATAATGTGCTTTACACACACAACATGAACTATACTCACGTTTATATTCGATTGCTAAAGCGATGCATTGTCTGGAGTTCAAAATACTAACTATGTGGATCAATTGTGTCGAATAATAACATAGACATGCTCAAATTCGATAGAATCTAGATGTCTGATGGATCAATGACCGCTCCTTACGCGAATTGCAAATATCATGATCCCATCCTAATATTTGGATACAATTTATATCTTTAATCAATGTGTAGAGCAGTCTTTTACGTGTAGTTTCACTCTCCATCGGTGGTCTCTCACACATGCTCACACACTCTCTCCCGAGGTGTCTTTCTCGCACACATGCTCTAGATATAACCCTCCCTCCCTCTCGTAACCATTTACAACTGTTTTCACTAACCTTTATCACAAGCACTCTTCCTCTCGCAAACATACACACGCACAATCCTCATCGACCCTTTCTATATACATGGACCTGCCTACGTGTCTCATGTACGCACATTATCTTTACGCCTGTCTCTCACGCATTGTCTCACACCTCTCTTCCTAATCGACGAGTATGATTCTAGCAGAGCATTCTGTAGGATGCCCCTTAAAGTTAGGTTGGATGAATAGTAATATCAGAGATAAAGGGGTTACCTTAGTCCGAGAACCTAGGGTTACAAATCCTAGCCGGCTTTGTCAGTGGACACAGAGTCCTTCACAATTCTGCTATCTTTGTCTTGTACGACTAGTCATCCATGGGTCTTCCTAAATGTGTCATGGGCCGACCAATGTGGCGCAGGACGGAACCGAACGAAGGGCCTCACCTCGACCCACCGGACCTCACGCGGTGACACACCCTCTGCCCCCACGTCTCATTATCTTCTCACACCCACACATACCAACACAAACACCACACACACAGAAAATTTCTCCTGGTGCCTCTATTCCCTCCCCCCTTGCATATACACACTCAAGGGAATGGAATCTCTTGTCGTGACGTCATATTCGTCTCTCTCTCTCTAGACCACTCTCATTTCTCGTGCTATCTCTCCCACGCCCCCCCCGTCGGCCCCTCTATCCATGCCTCTCTCGAATACGTAATACACACACATACCTCTCTAGGCCCCGCCAAATGCATCAACTACACATTCACACATGTTACATCACGTACCCCATTGATCTAAAAAGCCCTCTCTTCACGTTTATTTCGCATACAACATTCCTTTTGAATAAAGTGTGGCCAAAAAATTATTTTAGAGTTTCTACATATATACAACATTACAAAGTTATATGGAGGAGTACGAACGCTAATTTGCATTGCATGGTGCCCACAATGATATTTATTCCGCACTGTGAATTTGTATATTTTTATACTATATACAAAGTTAGTCATAATAAAGAGAAACGAAGAGCATCTCTCTCTCCATCGCATACCCCCCCCTGTACGCCCCTTTCACGTATGCACACAAAACTATCTCCAGGTCCTCTAAAAGTAAGCCCCCAGAAAATTCACGCATGTTTCATCTTTCTCTCGCGATATATGCAATGACGATCATTGTATTTGAAGCGAAAGCACGATACATACATTGGACTTCATAATCCACTCATTACGGTCACCGTTTACGTTTAGTGGTTATTATACAGTCACGGGCTCACCGTACAACTCTGTATTTGCTCATGACATGACTAGTTGACCAGTTAAACGCTCCACGTGGCACCTCTAGTGTTGCATCACATTATCTCACTACCATCGTGCCCACCTGTCGACTTGTATCTACTCTACATCTACACTCTTATAAAATACATAAAATACACTCTTATAAAAAACAGAGTTGGTGATGATGGTGTGCCTGCCATCCTGCAATATAGGCCGTCCGATTTATATCTGACGGATAGGAAAGAAACTATGGCAATTTTGCAAAAAGGTACCCACACACCTCTCCACATTTGCAAATAAGGCCTTCCCTCGTTCATCCTTTTCTCTCACAAGATAAACAAGTCATACAAATGCATCTTGATGTTACGTGCAACGCACGGGCATCTTGCTAGTAAGAATGAAAACAAACGACAAAAAAATATTTTGACGGTGGTTCGAAGTCATGACCGCGGGCACAGCGGACAAGGTGGCCTTGTATTGGTATGCTGAGCCGTCTGTTTTAACACACAGGAGCTGGTGTGGTGATTATACACACACGCACGCATGCACACGAACTGCATCCACGCAACACTCACACAAACACATGCACCCACGCACGCACGCAACACTCACACGTACACACGCAGCCACGCACGCACGCAACACTCACGCACACACGCATGCATGCACACACCAGTACACCACACGACCAACACACACTCTCACGCTCAAGTGCTCAACCTACACGTGCATGCGCACACATCAGGCCCTGACAGACACATACACAACCAGGTGATTCCCGCGCACGGGTTGGAGCCTTGTCGCGCCTGCGTAAATTTGTGTTTATCTGACCTTTTCCCTATGCGAACTGACAGGTGGGACCCACAAGGAACGTGGTCAATTTAACTAGTCAACATGGCGCCACGCAGACTATTTGGCCGGTCAACAGAGTGCAATCCGATGCTGAACTGTGAGCAAGTGACCGGATAATCACCGCAAAACGTATATAGTGACCGTAATCAGCTTATTCTGAAGTTCGGTGACCGTATTACGCTTTTCTCTCTGTAGGCCCTCCAAAACTACATCTCTACACGTTCTCGCATGTTACATCTAACAACTATGCAATACAGCACTACTACTACACTCTAACACAATAAATCATATGTGTTTTTAGTTTTACTAGATATCATATTGTTACTTATAATTATTCAGTTTGCATACATTAAAATTGCCTTTGAAATGTATGGCCAGTATCATCTACCGCGCGGGAAAAATCCCGCCCTTTCCTGTTTAATCGGGTTTGTATCGATGGATCGTGCGAAACAGCAAAACTATAGTACTATACAGTACAAGTGACAGTTCACTGGGCCGTCGTGTCGTCTACTCCTCCGTCGTAAGAGTGGAGCGCTCGCTTTCATAAATCTTCTAGTCCCTTTCGCCGACATGTGGGACATCAAGCTACCGGGTCCACGTGCCATACCGGAATACAGTGCAGAGCAGCCGGGGTGAAGCACCCCAGTCATGGCGCCGGCGTAGTAATGAGCAATGAGGCGTCAAATCACAAAGCTGCACCTTTCCCGCAGTTAAGTTGGAGGGACGAAGTAATAATGCTAAAAAAAGAAGTTGGAGGGACGAAGCAACCATCATTTCACTCGTTGCTGAATCCGCTTCTCCCTCATCTTCTTCAACTTAACCACGTGTTGCTTCTGCCGTTGTTCTGCCTCATGTGGGACGCGGATCGGCTTGGTAAAGCACTGACACGTGGGACCGCATGTTAGCAAACCGCCAGGACAACGTCCTCCGAAAATAAGAAACCTCCCCCGCCATCCGCGCGGCAAAATCACCTCCTTTTTACTAATCTTGATTCTATAATTTTTTAGATCAATATAATTGAGATTTGTATAGATAGCACACAGGAGCAAAACCAAGTGGTACGGTTAAGGGCATCCACAATGTGTAGCCAAATGTGAAAATAGCTTTTGGCATCGTGGGAACCATTGTGGACGGTGTTGCCAAAGCCAAAAAGATGGAACCGAAGCTCCCTGATTGATTGATTGAAGGAATAGAAAAATGCAACGTCTCTCCTCTTTCTCCCATGCTTGGACGCATGTAGTACAGTATAGAGCACAGAGTCTACTCCCCTGTCCCTTCTATCACAAATCACAAAGCAGTGAGGCGTCAAATCACAAAGCACGGACGAAGCAACCATCATTTCACTCTTCGCTGACTCCGCTTCTCCATCGTCTTCTTCGAGAAACCATCTCACCGCACTAGTACTCCTAGTAGTAGTACTAGTAAAGGACTTCCTGGATGCAAATAAGGCGGTTGTCTCGGCTTGCAGGCGGCACTTGCGAACGACTTACCGTGGTCTCCCTCAATGGTGTTCTCCGTCGAACGCACTTCGCCAAACCACAAAAAAAATATCGTCGACGTCACCGCAATGGGGAAGGAAGTCAAATATAGTTACTACCTCCATTTTTTTGTACACAAGGCCAGTATATCAAAATTACAATTTGCAAAGGGCCACTAACACTAATCGAGGCAAAATTGATGGGGTTAGCAACCAAGGACATTAATATCCCCTGCATGCATGCGGAAGTGAGAAGGTTGGTTTGCATGGCGCTGCATTAATCAAGCGATGAGGAGTGAGATGGTTAGCTCTTTGGTCTTTCGAGAAAAAAATACGCATTAATTGACACGTGAAACGAGGATTTGTATCGATTAAATCCCGCGAAGGAAAACCCCGCCTTTCTTTTTTAACACTAGTACTCCTAGTACGTACGTACTTATCCTGTTTGGGTCTAGGCCTTGCATTGCCAAACTTCGCCACACATTTTTGCCAAGCTTGCCTAAAGTTTTCAAAATGAGAAGGAGGTACACTTGCGCACGGCTGTCGCGGTCGCACCGCACCCTCACACGGTCGCTCCTGCACGCCGCGGTCGCACCGCACCCTCACACAGTCGCTCCTGCACGCCGCAAACCCAACCAAGGGAACGCACCCTCACTGACACGTGCTGTCGCATGTGAACAAACCAAACTCAGCCATCCTATCGCTGACACATAATTTTCGTTCATAGAGTATGTTTATCCAACCGCATGTTGGGGAGTATCCGTACGGCCCGTGCGGTGGTCTGTTGGGGAAGAAGAAGAGGTGAGGAAGAAGGAAAGAAGGGTTAGGAGACGTAGGATATTCATCCAACCGCCTGAAATGGTAGACTGACCCAAGTCAGGCGACTTGCATAACAAATAGTATGTTTTTACACAGCAAAAGATCCATAAAAACAACAACATAAAGAAAAACTATCACTGCTCGCGGAAAGAGACGGCCTCGTCGTCTTTGGCTGCCGGCGCGAACCAGCCGTCGCTGCCGACGTGTGTCTCCGCACCGTGGTTGTCCTCGGCCTCCAGCTACTCGTTCAAGCGGAGCGTGCGGGCGCTCTGCACGGACGAGAGCACAGCCCGGTTCAAGTCGAGGACGTCCGGTTCCGCCTGCAGGAGGGCCTCGATGGCAGCGGCATCCGCGCGCTCCGCGTCGAGTCGAGCCTCCGCCGCCCGGTTCAAGTCCAGGACTTCCGGTTCCGCCTGCAGGAGGGCGTCGATGAGAGCGGCATCCGCGCGCTCTGCATCGAGTCGAGCCTCTGCCGCCCGGTTCATGTCCAGGACGTCCGGTTCCGCCTGCAGGAGGGCCTCGATGGCAGCGGCATCCGCGCGCTCCGCCTCAAGTTGAGCCTCCGCCGCCCGGTTCACATCCACGACATCCGGTTCCGCCTGCAGGAGAGCCTCGATGGCAGCGGCATGCGCGCGCTCCGCGTCGAGTTGAGCCTCTGCCTCCCGGTCCTCCTTTAGTATCGCCATGTTGAACCGCTGGTCCGCCTGCACCATGGGGGACTCGGACGCCGGCACGAAGTCGACGTCCATCGTCTCATACCCATCGGGGGCCTTCTGCGCCGCGACCTCCGCAGTGAACATTGGATCGGCTTCCTCCTCCTCGTAGCTTGGCTCTAGAGAACTCGGGGATTGGCCCGCCGCAAAGCGAGCTTGGGAACGGAGGTCTGTGGCGCCGACCGCCGCCGCGATTTCTGCGCGGCGTTCCGGCGTCAGCATCTTGTAGTAAGTGATCTTGCGGCGCACCATGGCTTTCCGGCGAACTAGGGGACGCTTGATGCGGGCTAGGGGATCGAAAGGTGGGGGAATGGGCTGGAGATTTGGTGTGGTTTTAGGGCAGTGGCTGGCGTAGGCCGAGCAGCGAAGGTTCTGGTGTGAATAGTGGTTCCGGTGACGACCGGTCAATCGGTTTTGACTGTACATCGCTCTTGTCGCGTTCGCGTTGCAGGCCCAGCATGCTGGACCCTCCACATCGCTCACCGAATGGAACGCGCTTCGTCTTGCGTTTTCGCTCGCTTGTGGGACCGCAGTTGAGAGCAAACCAACGTCCCTCCCCCTCCCCGCCCGCGTCATTTATTATACCACCACTCCCTCCGTTTTATGCGGAGTAAATAAAAACAGAGGGAGTATACTACGGATGAGGATCCCCTGACGTGGCCGAACCCATTGAGTAACTGACATGCGGGGCCTAGCAAGCATGGGGTCCGCCAGTAAGTGACCGAAAGGGAGGGTAAGGCAGGGATACCTACGTCAGAGGATCCACTTCCACTATACTACTTTGACCAAATGTTAGAGTAATAATATATGACATGCAACTTACACAAATGTTAGAGTAATAATATATGACATGCAACTTACACAAAGCATACAGGGTCTAATGCGTTTTTCGAGGCTAACTTTGACCAAATGTTAGAGTAATAATATATGACATGCAACTTACACAAAGCATACGGTCAATTTCATATGTGAAAGGAGTTTCCAATGATATAATTTTCACATTATACATCTCATGTACTATTAATCTTGTCAATAGTCAAATTGGAAACCATCTCGAGTACAAATCTAGGAGTACGTACGAATCTAACAATATTGATTGGGCGTTGTTGAATGTTGATACCTTTTTGATCATAGTAGAGATACTTTGACTACACATAAAACTTATATGTAAACTAGAAAGGATAGGAGGGAGTATATTGTACGTTCAAAAACGAAACGAACATTGAATACCCTTTATATATGATTTGCGGATGCTATGATCACCGGTTCAAAATTTTGAATCCGCCTTAGGTATCACGTGCCCCCACTCGTTCCCTCTCGATTTCATCTCGGGGTCCGGAGATCTATTGAAAGAGGACTAGGGTGGGTACATGCGAATGATACTCGGCGGAATGTTCAAATGAGGCATGCGGGAGGATGGACTCGACTGGAGGGCGACATGATCGATGGAGAAGAGGGTTGGAGAGGAATGAGAAATAAGCAAACGCCACATGATTACACTTGAACGGCTCAAATAAACAATAAGTTGTCTCGCTTGGCCTACATAGTGAAAGGCCTAATGCGCAACGCGGAGCACTGACGCTCGAATATGGCCGGGAAAACAGGGAAACCGACATGTGGGGCACACCCGTCGGGACGACGTAGCGCAGACTAGTCCAATGGAGGAGCTGGCCCACGACCTCCTCGCCACCGACAACCGTTCATGTGGGTCGTTGGGGCCAACAACGGGGCGCAGCTCCAACACCGCCTCTGGACACGGCGACCGCGGTGAGCGACACGCTCATATCGTCGCTAGACACGGTCGGTTTCAGTGTGCCGAGGGTGGCGTTAGTGCTGTGGCACGACCAACGGTATGTTTGGTTTGTGCCCAAGGTTGCCCCATCAAAGCATTGGGTAGCCAAAATTTTGGTTGAGGTATTGGTTGCCCATGATTTGGCCGACATTGGCAAGAAAAATGAACATGAGTTGGCTAGAGTTCATTGGCATGCCAAAGAAATGGCAACCATCCAAACAAAGACCAATCTTTGGGTCATGACCAAAATTTTGGTTGAGGTATTGGTTGCCCATGATTTGGCCGACATTGGCAAGAAAAATGAACTAGAGTTGGCTAGAGTTCATTGGCATGCCAAAAAAATGGCAACCATCCAAACAAAGACCAATCTTTGGGTCATGACCAAAATTTTGGTAAGGTGCACTTTGGCCACAATCCAAACACACCCCAACACCCGGCTCGTCGAGGATGCACGGGGCGCCGCGACGCGT
Organism: Triticum aestivum; assembly: GCF_018294505.1. Classification (NCBI taxonomy): domain Eukaryota; kingdom Viridiplantae; phylum Streptophyta; class Magnoliopsida; order Poales; family Poaceae; genus Triticum; species Triticum aestivum. Next base: position 239,229,847 of record NC_057807.1, read on the forward strand.
CCGCGGAGTGGTGTAGCGCGGCCAACTGCATCCTCTGGACCTAAGACCATGCCGGGTCGTCTTGCTTTTTCAATGACATGCGGGGATCGCATTTGAGCAAAGGGCATCTCCAACGTTGCCACGACCGCAGCTGACTACCCTGGCACACCAAAGCCCTCGTCCCTCGCGCCGTCGCGCGGTGCGTTCCCAGCCGGCGCCAGCTGCCCGCATTCATGCCGTCCGTTCGTATGTCGTCGTTAAGAGGCTCGGTGCCCGAGGAACCAACTCCGGCGACTTAATGACGCACCCGGACGCTTGGCCTCACCGGAATGCGCTACTTAAAGCGGCAACGCCCACCTAACCTCCACACCATAGCGCATCGTCCTCCTACCTGGCACCACATCCGCCATGACCGCAAGTGCGAACGCTCTATGGGAGAGCTTGTCTTCGGGGATGAAGCTCGAGGTCGCCGCCCTCGCTCAAGTCGCCTCTCGCGACGCAATAGCGGCGTAGCCGGACGCGGACGCGACCGCACAAGCGGTGGCCACGCTGGCGGCCGACGACGGGAGCACCGTCAGCCTCGCGTCCTACTTGCCGCCGTCCAACGTCCGGCACCGCCGAGGTCGGGAACTCCTCCGAGGATGAGTAGGGCATGGGAGGCGGCAGGGCATGGTGTGCCAACTGGCCGGTCCGTATCCCGTCTTCTACTCTTCCTCGCCGGAGACCGCACCTTCACTTCACGGGTCTTGAACCCCGCCCCCGTACATAGAGATCGCAGATGGAGGACGTCGGTCGCCGCCGTAGAATAGGTTTAGGGTCGGGTTTCTTTTATTTTTCTGTTTTATAAAAGTTTGAAATGTAATGAAAATCTACCGTGTTTGCATTAATCTCGGCCGGTGTATATGAACTTTCACAATAATATACATATTGTAGGAGTACTAGCAAGATGCCCGTGCGTTGCACGGAAGATCAAGATCTTGTGAGAGAAAAGGATGAACGAGGGAAAGTCTTATCTGCAAATGTGGACAGGAGTGCGGGTAAATTGTCATAGTTTCCTTCCTATCCGTTACATATAGATCGGACGGTCTGTATTGCAGGATGACAGGCACACCATCATCACCAACTCTGGTTTTGTAGCGACCCGACCTCAGACGGTCAAGTCTCTGTGCTTAAATGTCATCCCTGGATCGGTATGCTGACACACACAGTACTCGAGGATTTATAACAGAGGTAAATCACATGTATAACGTAACGTAAATAGTAATTACCTCAATCCAAAATACCGGAAGTAACAAGGTTGTGGATTCCCATCGACACCAACGACAAAGTTGAGTGTAGAAATCGTAACCCTAACGTATCACTTACTCGTCGTAAGATCCTACAACATGAGACGTTGCAGCCACAAAGGGTCAGTACATTGAATGTACTGGCAAATTCACACCATAGGATAAATGATGAATAATGGCTATCACTACATGCATATATGGCTGGTGGAAAGCTCTATGGTTACAGTTTTGCGAAAAGCCAATTTTGCCCTACTGCAAAGGAATATATTTTATTTAACTATCATGGTGGTTGTTGAACATTGAGAATGGTTGACAGCATTCTCAATCCCAATTAAGTAACATCATTAAACCCAACAAAATTAATTAAAGTAACATGATGAGATTCACATGATAATCCAGGTACTAGATACTCAAGATGTCCTTAACCGGGGACACGGCTAACCATGATTAGTTTGTACACTCTGCAGAGGTTTGCGCACTTTTCCCCACAAGACTCGATCTCCTCCGTTTGATTTCTCGCACTACATGATGTTTGAGAAACGGATGACCGAGACACAGTCTTTCAAAAACAATAACTCTTTACTCCGGGTGGACAGTTACACCTACTTTCCCCTACATCTGCTAGCCCACCTCTTCAAGAGGTCATGTAACATACTCAACTATGCTAGAGCCCATAATAGCTTGTGGCTGCACACGGAAGTTTCTAGCATGAATAATCTTATGATCCCTTTGAGTCTGGGTGGCGGTCCATAGGATGATCACACGGGTACTCCGGGATATCCAAAAATACAGGCAACACTGGGTTCTCCAGGTGCCTCAATCCACCCAGATGTAAATTAAAGTAGCCACCTTAAGTTAACCATTAATTGACAATCTCACATCTGTCATGGAAATTCACTCAAACCCAATCCACGTCTACTAGCATAGCATAGCAATATAAGCAACGTAGAAGTAACTCCCAAAGGTTTGATAATAAACAGGGCATTAGGTACTACCTCATCTACTTCCCAATACCCACATGTTATCAATCCTACTCATGCAATGTTTGAGGGTGAAACTAATGCATAAAAACTAGGTATAAAAAGGATATGATCAAAGTGTGAACTTGCCTGCAATGTTGATGAAGATGATTCGCACTCATAACTCTAGATAGTTCTACTCGTCACACTCCGGTCAATCTATCGTAAGCAAGCAATAGTAACCACACATAAGCAATCACTCAAAAGATCGGAACGAACGAAGAAAACAATTCGGAAAACTTCAAAACCAAGCAAATAACTCTTGCAACATAGAACAATTTCTAACAGTACCAAAATTAAACGAACGTAAAAAGTTATGTCTATTTGAAAAATCAGGGCCAAGCTGTTTTACGAAAGAAAAATATCTACATAATAAGCTATGGAAGTAAAAAAATATAAAGAAAGATACCTTTATAAGGTAGAGAAAAGACGCCTTCAGAGAGAGGTGATGACTTTCAGAATTTTCGCCGGAGAGGAGAAATATATATTTTTGTGAATCTAGTCAAACCAAAATATATTGATTTAACCTGAATCGGATGATTTTTGAAGGCTCTATGGATCTATATTTATAGGTGGAAACGAGGCTTAAAAGTCAAAGGCTAGGCAATATGGGACTAAACGTAGACGAAAAGACAAAAGGGGAGCGCCTCGCATGGGCCTAAAGGCCTTAGCGGTTCCGCCGGCCGCTCGGCAGTCTTTTTTTTAGCAATTGAAAAGAAAGAAAAGAAAGAAAAAAAACTATAGAAAAGAAATATGGGGAGGAATATGGCCGGCTGGGCCTGGCCTATTTAAGAGAAAAAAAACAATGGGGCGCCAAAAGCTACTATACTGCACATGAGGGCGACATATAGTCACAGAGTACGCGCATGTAGTTTTTTTTATAAATAGAGACAGGAAAGGAAAAGCTGAATAAAGAAAATAAAAATAAAAATTTATATAGGCATATTATATATCAAAATTTGCAGAAAACTATTTTCTACAACGTGAACATTATTCTAGCTCCAAATAAAATACAACAAAATTCAAATAAATCAAAGAGTGCTCCTGCTATAATAAAACCTCATAAAAATCATTTTAAAAATACCAAAATTATTTCAAAGTTATTTATCTCCAATTTTCTGATGTAGGGAATCATTTTACCCTAATTTCCATATATTTTATTTTTGGAGAAAAATAATTTGAATAAAACCCAAATAACTCCAAATTGAAAAATAATTTCCAAAAGGACATTAAATATGATCCTTTTAAACTCCCAACTCATATTTCATATGTTTTGAAGAAGTCATTTTACCTTCTCTCATGAAAATCATTGAGTTGCTTGAAGTTTTTTTAAATTTGAAAATAGTTCCAAAATGAAATTCAAATATTTTCAACACCCCTTTTTCATTTAAATTGAAGAAGTCATGTTATCCTCTCTCCAGGGTTTTGTGATGAAAAATATTTGAATTCACGGAGATCAGAAAGCAACGGTGAAAGTTTGGGAAAGTCTTTTTATTCCCTCTCATTTTACTTTCAAAAGTTTCGAATTTCACTCAGTCAATCACACAACAATCAAACAAACAATCAAATCTATCTATTTATTATAACATTCCAAAATTTAGAATTTTGGGATGTTACAGCTTTTTATTGAACCGAGACAAATCTAAAAAACCCAACTAAGCTAACCTCCCAGCATATCGCGCGGGAAAAGACCCGGCCGCGCCGTTTTAGTCGGGATTACCGGATTACTAGTAGTAGTATCGATGGATCGCGCGAATCAACATCTTTTTTTAGGGGGCGAAGCACCTAGTTTGAAAGGAAAAAAGGCGGTACACTCATAGCACTCCTGTCGCGGTCGCATTGCACCCCACACACGTTCGGTCCTGCACACGGCTAACGCAAACGGAATGCGCTTCGGCTTGCCTCTTCACTGACACGTGGGACTGCACTTGGAGAAACCGACCATGCGCCAAACTCCCCCTACCCACCGCGCGAAAATCCTCCCCCCCCACACACAAAAATTCCCCCGAAATCTGATTCAACCGCCCTTCGGCCAAATATTCCCCAAACCCCCCTCCCCCCCGTCCCCCCTCCACTCCATTCGCTCCGCCAAAGCTGCCCTCCCCGCCGCGCCGATACGTCGGCGCCACGGTTCGTCAAGGGGACGCACGGCTATCCTCTCGCTCCCACAGTACGCTCTCGTAGACTACCGCCCTCTAGCCGCGCCGCCACCTCTGGCTACGTTCTTGTGGAGGCGCACGACGGTCAGCGCTGCCACCGCTGGCGACGTTCGTGTGGAGACGCACGGCGGTCAACGCCGCCACCGCTGGCGACGTTCGTGTGGAGACGCACGGCGGTCAGCTTCTCCCACGGTACGCGCATTCTAGACTGAGGCCCCGTTCATGTCGGTGTAGCGCTGAATGTTAGCTGATAGACGCTGTTAATCTCACTGTTTGCCGAAGTAATTTACTGTCAATATGCTCTTCTTAAGAAGCTTCCTTGCCCTGTTCTGCACTCAATCTGCTTAGCTGAGATGGCATGCCAAGGCCGATTAGTTGCTAAAATATCCTGCCATATATTTATTGTGACGTAGATTGCCATGGTCTAGTAGCCAATCTGTTAGGTGACATAGCTCTACACCATTTTATACTCGATCTTTGTTGCTGCGATGGCCTTCGATAGTTCGATGGTTGTGTGCTCGGCCTCATTGACTGCTGAAACGGCCTGCCATAATTTAGCACTGAAATCTGTTTGCTGAATTAGCTTTACATATATTTCGTTACTTAGATCTGGTCGTCCAAATATCTTGCCATAGCTTTAGACATCGACCTAGGTATTTTTTTTCTGGACTTCATAAAAAAGCATATATGTTTTTCCTGTAATATCTAGTAGAAGAACTAATTTGTATGTCTAACAGATGGACATGACTTGGATAACTTCTGCTCAAAGATTCTCCGCTGCATATGTCGAGGGGGTTGAACACTTCATGAACTTTATCAGAGCTGAGTATGGTGGTCCGAAATCAGATGTGCTCTGCCCGTGTAGCAGTTGTATGAATTCAGTTACAAGACCCCAGTCAACTGTGCAAAATCATCTATACTTGTATGGGATGTCGGTCACATATACTAGGTGGGTTCATCATGGTGAAGCTGTGAACGTCAATGTTATTGACTACGTGGAAGCAACAGATCACCATCTTGTTCTGCCTGATGCTCAGGTGGAAGAGGAGGAGGAGGTGGTGGTGGCGGAGCCAGTGAGTTTGACCAACATTGAAACAATGCTACGAAATGCTCGTGCATTCCGTGAACTTTCACCTGCAGAAGAAAAACGATGGGCCCGCATGTTGGAACAATGCAATGTTGCTATCACCCCAGGAAATAAGCTGTCAGTATTCTCAGCTATGGTCACCTTTCTTCAGGTGTAGACATCTGAGCGGATGACCAACAAATCATTCGATGCGATGTTGCCTACTTTCTGCAAATCTTTCCCAGATGCGTCTGAGCTGCCACACACCTACAGTAAAATGAAGAATTTCCTTCGTGCAGTTGGAATTGGATATGATATGATCCATGTTTGTAAGAATAATTGTGTTATGTTCTGGAAGGATTATGCCAACTTAAGTGAATGCCCGAAATGCAAATCATCAAGATGGAAAGATGGCGATGCTGTGAAGAGGGTTCCTCATAATGTTCTGAGACATTTTCCAATTACACCAAGATTGCAGAGGTTGTTTCATGATGCTGAAACAAGAGAGGATGTACTGTGGCATTCTAGGAACCAGGAGTACAGAGATCAGAATGTAATGAGCCATCCATCTCATGGTAGTGAGTGGAAAAGCTTCAATGATAAACACAAAGAGTTTGCTGCTGACCCGAGAAACATTAGACTTGGCTTAGCTTCAGATGGATTTAACCCATTTGGTCACCAGAGCGCCACATATAGCATGTGGCCAGTGCTTGTTATCCCTTACAACATGCCTCCAAATGTCTGCACCAAAGAATCAAACTACATGATGGCCTTGCTCATCCCAGGTCCAAAAAGTCCTGGAAAGGATTTTGATTTGTTCATGGAGCCTCTTGTGGAGGAACTTCAACAGCTATGGAAGGGTGTTCTCACTCGAGACCTATATAGCAGCCCACCAGCTGATTTCTTTCTGCGTGCTATTGTAATTTGGTGCATCCATGATTATCCGGCTTTGGGCACTATGTCAGGGCGAACGACACATGGTTACAATGCATGTGTTCGCTGTGACAGGAATCCGCTGTCATACGCAATACTTAGCAAGATCTGTTACATTGGACACCGCCGTTTCCTTGCCAAGGACAAGCCGCATCCTAGAAAATACCGAAGACATGTGTTCAATGCAAAGCATGAAAACCGTGATGCGCCAAAGAGGCTCACCGCCGATGAGTTGCAAGTGGAATTAGAGAAGGTCAGGCATATTACACCAGGAAACCATCCTGGTAATGGTAGCGGGAAAAGGAAGCGTGGCAGGGTAGAAGAGAGATTATTGTTTACCCGCAGGTCCACTTTGTGGGACTTGGAGTATTGGAAAGATTTGGATCTGCGGCATAATCTTGATGTGATGCACATCGAGAAAAATATATGTGACAGCATTATCGGCACACTTCTTAATATTGAAGGCAAGACGAAAGATACCTTAAAATCTAGGATTGATTTGACACACCTGGGTATCAGAAAGGATTTGCAGGTGCAAGATGAAGGTAAACCACGGGATATGGCACCAGCTGTGTACGTCTTGGACAAGGTAAAAAGAAAAGAATTCTGCGAGGTCCTGTCACGTGTGAGATTCCCACATGGATTTGCTTCCAACCCTGAAAGGAGAGTCAGTGCAGATGGAAACAAGGTACAAGGGTTGAAAACTCATGACTGCCACGTCCTACTTCAAAGGGTTTTACCTGTTATCCTTAGAGGATTGGGCCGCCCTGACTTATACAGAGCAGTTGCAGAGTTGGGACAATTCTTCAGGGAACTCTGCAGTAGAAATATCAGGATAGATGCTTTGGAGCGTCTTAGAGACAAGATACCAACTATCCTATGCGACCTTGAGAAGATATATCCTCCAGCCTTCTTTGATGTGATGGTGCATTTGGCTGTTCATCTACCTGATGAGGCACTACTTAGAGGTCCAGTACAGTATGGCTGGATGTACCCTATTGAAAGGCGGCTAGGCACTTTCAAGGGCTATGTTAGGAACAGAGCTAGACCCGAGGGTTCCATTGCAGAGGCCTACATTGCTACAGAAGCGTTGACATTCTGCTCAAAATACATTGAAACAGCTGATCAGCTTAGCAAAGAGGTGGGTGAAGACAATCCCGGGCTCAATGTTTTCGATTATTCTGTTCGAGTTACAGGGAAGAGTCGACAAGAGGACAAACCTAAAGATTTGGACAAAATGGTTTGGTATGTGTTGAATAACTGTCCTGAGATACTACCTTATATCAAGTAAGTGCAAGTACTGCAGCTTATACATCGTAATCTACTAAACTTGCAGCACATTCTTATATATTTAGATGTTTGACGCGATCACTATGTTGTGCAGCATCTACAAAGAGGAGTTACTGCCGCAAAATCCAAGAAACATTGACAAACTGGTTATGGCAGGATTTGCGAAATGGTTCAAGAACCATGTAAGCTTTTGAAGTGCACTGTCAGTTTTTTTAATATATTGAGTACATAAGATGATCAGCTTGTCTATTTTATAACCATAGGTTAAGAAGATGCGGGAGGATGGGCAGGCAGTTGATGATGCCCTTTACTCACTAGCAATGGGTCCTCATACTCGGGTAAGACATTATGAATCTTGCGTTGTTGGAGATGTGCGCTACAACACCCTTGCACGAGACGAAGGCATGAAGACACAAAACAGTGCCATCATGAGCACCGATACGTATGACAAAGAGACAACTGAAATGTATGCTAACATAACAGACATTGTTCAGTTGCAGTATATCTCCAGTTTCGAGGATCATCGGTGTGTGGTTCTGTTGTGCTGTCATTGGTATAACCTGTTTTCCAGGATCGCAAAACCCAGAGCTGATGATTATTTCAAATCCATCAATGTCAAGGCGGCGTACCAGACCAACGAGCCTTTTATTTTGGCAAATCAAGCAACATAGATATTTTTCTTGGAAGACACATTTGCACGTAGCGATGACTGGAGAGTATTGCAAAGGTTTGAGCAGAGGAATTCGTTTAATGAAGTTGCACAACAAGATGATGCTTACACTGCTCCTGATGTACAAGATAACACAGATGTTCCTAATATCTTTGAGAACCATCACGTCAATGACGCCGGCGAAAAGATTGCCTGTCGTGCTGTGGACATACAAGAGTTGATCAAGAAGAAGACAACGTTCGAGGATGTTGAGGACGAAGAAGAAGATGACACCGTGGGGAATTACGATTCAGACTGATACACATGGCGAAGATGTTGACGCTGCTGCTGCGGATGATGATTACATTGCTTTTGTCGTATTTATCTGTCAGAAGACGTTTTTTATCTACTATGTGAAATTGTGTTTGCTATGACAACTGAAACCTGATGAACATGTTGTTTAGTATTTTGCTGTGAGAACATCACTTGTTATGTATGCTGATTTGTGTTTGGTGATTGTATGACAACTAAAACATGATGACATTGTTGTTTAGTTGTACTCATATTTGGCTATGAAACTTGAATTTGATGACATAGTTTGCTGTTGGACTGCAATTTGCTCGACGTCTTCGAATGAGAACAAAGCTAACCCGACAGGGCCTCTGCTATTTATTTATTTATATGGGCAAAAGGGGATACCCCCTGATTTCCGTTAATAGAAATCATTAGATGTTCACAACACTATGCCCAGCCTACTACACAGGTTTCATTCATTACTAGTTTCAGCAAAGTGCTCATGTCGTAGCCACTGAATACATCACGAGTGCTACATACACTGCAAATAAAGAGATAATCATCCTAGCCCATTATCTTCACAAGCTCTTTCATCTCCTCATTGCTGTCAAGGCCGTTCAGCAGCTGTTGCTTGGCCATGATCAGAGGAACTGCATCTTTAACCTTCTGCTCTGCATCTTCCTCTTCTGTTGTTCCTTCAGTTACTTGTCCAACACCCCAACCTGTTGGTATTGGGATTCCTCGGCTAACCAAATAATCAGCGTAGTTGGATTCCCCCACATCAGCAACTTCCCAGAAATACAAATCACACGAATCTTCCCTTTTCTGCATGAATCAAATTGGAAGATCATCAACCAAACTATTAAAAAAATCAGCAACTGAAAGCAGAAGAACAACACTTAAACATATTATTACCCCATGATTCGGGCATTTGTAGAAGACTCAGCCAGGGTTGCGGATTGTGGTTGAGACGCGACGGATGACTCTGCGTGATTTGCAGCAGTGGCACCACACGAACGACAGCGGGTTGCGATGAGCAATCGGCTGCGGTGCGCGTGCCGGCGGGGGTGTGATGAGACCCACAGGCGACGGTACGGGTGGCGACTTGGCGCATATCTGGTTGTTGCCTGCCGAAGAGCAGGTGGACGAGCAGCCAACGGACATGGTTGCTGCGGCCAGAGCTTCTGATGCTAGGTAGAGTAAGTAGAGAAGAAGAGAAGCAAACGTTGGATATGTCAGTTTCATTACTTGCAGAGTAGCATAGCATCATATATAGTCATAGTCTAGGTTTGGATTCGAACCAGCTACAGGAGCACGTCTTTCTTTTTTCTAAAACTCGGCAACGTCTCTTTACTGGTAAACTAGCTTGTTCTATACGCCTTCCCAAGTCTTTGATTTTCTTTCCCTTTTTTTGTGAAAAAGGAAGGAGGACAAAATTGAGAGTTCCTCTGACTCGAACCCAAGACATCTCGGTTGAAAACCAAGGGTGCTAGTCACTTATGTGGCGAACGTTCCCTGTGAGGAGGACGGCAGACAAACGCATTTTCCTCGTAGTTTTCTTCCTATATATAAAAAAGTATGCTACTTGGTGTCCGCTTAGTCAAAAAACGATTGTGCCAACCTTGACCATTAGATTGACATTCAACGTCTACCGCGTTTCTTCAGTCTCTTCTTCCTCGAGCCGCCAAAGCCAAACCAGTGTCGGCAGGACCGCCTGCTCCCGCCTCCCACTGCTGGCTGCGATCTTCCCCGGCTCCTGTTCGTTCCCGTCCGAGGCCTCACCATCGTCCTCCGCCCTGGTTCGCTTGCCGCGGCGCCGCCCTCTGGTGTTGTCAACATGGTCAACAACCGAGAGAAATAAGGAGATGACTGTACATGGTGAGGATGACAGTAGGGACCCAGCAGCGTGTGCAGTAATTTTGTTTTTTTAGGACGGAGAAGGGTATCAACTGGGTTGTGCGGGACCCGTGGCCCGTCTAGCCCAAGCTTTTATTTCATATGTTTAGCACATGACCAGCCCAGTTTGTTTTTTTCCTTTCTGAAAAATGGCTAGCCAGCTATTTTGTTTTTTGCAGAATAACCAACATAGGCCTACTTGCTTTTCTACGCCCTGCTGGGCCGGAAATCTTTCAAGACGAGGAGGGATGCATTTTGCCCAGAAAATGGGCTATAAGTAATAAGAAATGGGCTATAAGTAATAATAAATGGGCTGTAAAATGAAAAAAATACAGCAAACAGGCAATTAGTTCCAAAATACTATTTTCTTTCAGATTTTGATATTTTAAATTTCATTGTTTTTGTGCGGGTAAAATTTCATTGAATTTAAATTAAGGTATATTTAGATTTAAAATTAATTTGAATATGGCTAGAAATTTCGGGTTGTATGCTGTTTGGGACAGATTTGGAGGCTGACTTGTGGGTCTACTAGGTTGACGTGTACTTTGGCTTTGTCAACTTCGTCCACAAACGATTCTAGCAGTAGTGACCGTTGGATGTTAATCCAACGGCCGTGCTACTTCAATATCTGATCTTCTTGCTCCAGCCGCCCAAACCAGCTCCGGTGGGACTGCCTGCTCCCGCCTCCCGTGGCCGACTGTGCTGCCGCACAGGCCGCACCGCCCCACCCTATTTCATTGCTGGCCAGGCCATTCCTCTACTCACCCACACCTCCTATTATTTTTCGGCGACAGCAGCCGGACCAGTAAACCCTCGTACTCCCCTCCACGTGGGCAACCATTGCCGAGTCTTCCCCTGCTCCGGTCGTTCCCTTCCTAGGCCTCGCTGTCGTCCACCGCCATGGTGCTCTCGGCGCGGCCTGGTTAACGTGGTCAACGAACGACATCCATCGGCCGTGGACTGTACGCGCAAAATAATGATTCCTCCACCTGACAGCTGGGACCCACCGGAAGGGCCTCTGTATTTCGCGAAAAAAACGTTCCCCCGCTGACATGTCGGACCCACCAGCTATATCTTCGCATGCAAGGAAGTGCCTCCTTATTACGCACAAAAAAATGAATACCCACCTTGCTAGCTAGGACCCACCATAGTGGGAGGATGACTTGTGGGCCAACTAAGTTGACGGGGATGGAGGGCTTTGTCAACTTAGTCAATATGAACGATTCTAGCTCCAGTGACCGTACGATGTCCATCCAACGGCTGTAGTGCTTCTTCAACCTCTGGTCTTCTTGCTCCAGCCGCCCAAAGCAGCGCCGGTCGTGCCCCATACTCCTGCCTCCCATGGCCGGCTGTGCTGCCGCGGAGGCCTCACCGCCCCCTACTATTCCCACCGATGGCCAGGCCCTGCGGCGACGGCAGCCTCACACCGCAGCCGAACCAGTGAACCCTCGTACTCCTCTTCGCGCGGGCTTCCACTGCCGCGTCTTTCCCGGCTCCACGCCATCCCCTTCCTAGGCCTCGCCGTCGTCCACCGCCATGGTGCTCTCAGCGCGGCCTGGTCAACGTGGTCAAGGAACGACTTCCATCGGACGTGAACTGTACGTGGAGAGGCTGACAGCTGGGTCCACAGCCGCAGCAAGGAAGTGCTTCCTTATTACGCAGAAAATAATGATTCCTCCACCTGACAGCTGGGACGCACCAGATGGGCCACTGTATTTTATAGAAAAAATGTTTCCCCCTGACTGCTGGGACCCACCAGCTTCATCTTCGCACGCAAGGGAGTGTGTCCGGGCAAAAAAAAAACGGTTCACCCCCATGACTGCTGGGACCCACCAACTACACCTTCGCACGCAAGGAAGTGCGTCCGGGCAAAAAAAAACGATTCGCCCCCTAACTGTTGGGACCCACCAGCTACATCTTCGCATGCAAGGAAGTGCCTGACAGTCGGGACCCACCTGGTCGAAGTGTACGTAGCATTGTCATTTTGGTCGCAAACATGTACGTACATATTGGTCGATGTAGAGGCGCGCACGTGTCGTAGTAGAGGCGCGCACGTGTCGTAGTAGAGGCGCGCAGGTAGCATGTACACGTATGTACAGCGGGCATGGTGCATGAAAGAAAATACGGCCATGTATGTGTACATACGGGCGGGGTCTCAAACACCTACTCGTGCATACGTACGACCAGGGCTCGTGTACATGGCTGGGTCAGAACGGAGAAACAACATCGTCGTCGTGTTCATGGGAAGGCAACGGAATGCGTCGTGTTCATCGGGAGGCAACGGGACGCATGGGAGCCAACCGGCTTGGACGGAACAGGTGATGGAAACGAGGCCTGGCGTACCGCAGAACGGAGGAAACGGCCTTGTGTTCGACCGGCCATGTTCGGAACGGGGTCCCGTTGATCGGGAGGGGTGTGGCATACCGCAAAACGGACGAAACGGACCTCCTACGGTCGAAACGGGGGTCCTATTGATCGGGAGGGGTGTGGCGTAACGCAAAACGGATGAAAC